>NW_028230184.1:0-19899 GCF_053477565.2 Lygodium microphyllum | reverse complement strand
TGCAAGTGTCACTAAGTTGTTTAGGTACCTTCTACATACACTTTATTGATTTCTTTTTGGCACCATTATAAAAAACAATTGTATTTTTTCAATGTGTTTTATGTTTTTTTTTCAGGTTGCTAAAGTATCATATATTACCACTTGGAAATACCATGCATGATTTTCATGATGATGTGTGACATGATTTACGAAAGCTTGGCAATGGACTACAAAAGTATCCATGCTTGTGTCAATGATTGCGTGCTGTTTCAAGGAGAGTACAAGACTATGGAGACATGTCCAAAGTGTGATACTCACATGTATCGATAGGACTTGTAAGAGAAAACCATTCCTCCGAAAGTTCTTAGACACTTTTTACTTTTCCCCCGTATACGTCACATGTTTTGTACATTGGGCATGGCAAGCTTGACAATGTAGCATGCGTAGAATAGATCCATAGATGGAATCTAACAAATATTAGCGGATTCACATGCATGGATCCATATTGACTCTACCTTTCCAAGGTTTGCATGAGAGCCAAGGAATCTTTTCCAAGGTTTGCATGAGAGCCAAGGAATCAATGAGCTTAAGATTTTGTGGGAGGAGGGGGTCACTATGGAGGAAGATATGAGCAAGTGCGATAGTCGATGGTCTGCTAATGTATGATCCATTCTCATGTGGACTATGCATGACTTTCCAGGATTTGGGGAGTGCTCAGGTAAGTAGGCTTCCATTCTCATTGATCATATCTATCATAGCTCGTTCAAGTTTTTGTTCACAGGATAGAGGTGTTGGGATAGGTCTGGTTACCTCAACTTATCATGCATGTCCATTATGTGGGCCATAGTACTCTTGAAGGTCGCAAACCATGAAGAAGATAGTATATCAAGGACACCCGTTTTCTTGACGGAGGGTCATGAAATAAGGGAAGGTTTTCTTGGATGACCTCTAGCACGAATGAATGCACAAAGCTGGTACAAATAAAAAATGGCCCACAAAGAGTCGCATCCAAATAGAATGCAACGGTTCTCAATTTTCTATGAGTTGCCATATTGGACCCACTTACAGATCAACCATTTGTTGGATCCCATGCATCTTTTCAAGAATGTAGGTAGCTTACTATGGGACCACATCATAGGAAAGAGAGACACTATAGGGTCACGAATGGATTTGAAGGAGGTAGACAAGATGGAGGCGCTTTGTTGAGTGTTGATGGTCACTTGCAACTACCTCGCACTCCTTGGGTTTTGTCCACTAAAGAAGAGCCATTGTGAAGAAAATTATCATGGGTATGATGCATTCTCTCAGATTTGCATTTTCTAAAGAAAACCAACTATTAGGGCTAAAATCCTATGATTAGCATAAGATATATCAAGTTTGTACTACGAATGGATTGTAAGTGACCTGTGTATTTTGCTATTTGGAGTCTAATTGTGGTTCGTAATGCTTTTTCATTTTTGGTAATTTGTACTATTGATCGCGATCACAGGATGCCTTACTCTAGAAATACACGGGGCGATTTATAGGTTGTCAAATTTAGTGCAATGGATCTCACAGAAGGAGATCAATACATCCTCTATTGAATCTGCAATGCGGGGAGCACTAGAGATGGTTTGTCTCTTTAAGAAGTACTTGCACACCAGCATGCTCACAATACAAACCCACCTCCTAGTGCATCTTGTAGTTGAAGTGGGGATTGTTGGACCTGCCCATACGCGATGGACATTCTTCTTGGATCGCTTCATGAAAACCCAAAAGGCTTTGTGCAACAAAAAACTCAATTAGAAGGTAGCATGGCTAAATCTTGGTTGGTTTCTGAGGTATTAGTGAATATTTAACAGTGGTTTGGCTACCAACGGTGGATTCAGACAACAGTATGCTATGGTTGCTGAAGGACGATGATAGACTGATCGAAGATGTGGTGGTTGGAAATGGGGTAGGAAAAAGGATGGATATTGCAATGGAGAAGAAGGTGAATCATTTTTTGTATGTTGCACCATGCACCCATGGAGACATGCCTCGCTAGGCACAAGCAAGCGGCTAGGAAAGATTAGGAAGAAGCACGATCTGAGTTTCGATGTGGTACGCACCATTGACGGATTTAATATTCCGAGGGCATGGAGGAGATGTCTGGTTTATGTCTATGTGATGGTTACATGGAGATTTGATTGCAACCTCTTGCAAGGGGGTGGAGGTCTCTACTAAGGGGTGTAGGTCCAATTGTACATTAAGTTTAGGCTGTGTACCTTATTCCACCCCCCACTTGGATTCATCCAAGAGATTGTTGAGAGGTTTCAAGTTAGGGGCAAGTTGTTGGCTAACTTTCCAGTTGGGCACTGTAACGTGTCCCCCTGTCTGCTTGTAGGACACATCTTAGCGACCCATCGGGAAGAGAGTCTAGAAAGCGCCACCCGGCACAACCATGGAATGTCACAGTACGGTTTGCGATCTAGGTCTTCTCGAGTCTGCCACAAAGCAGAAGCATTTCGGCCGTTCCCACTTAGGACTAACCTAAATCAAGGTTTTTCTAATGGTCAAGTTCCTATGAGGTAGCTAGCTACTTTACGCTGTCGTAGATTTCGTGTAAGGGCTGCCGAACACAGAGTTCAAGTTGCAACAAGGAAAGAGACTAACAAGAAGAAATCGAATTTTGGATGCCAAAGTTCACTATATTCCTTGTCAAGTGAGTTACATGAGGTCCATGTTCAGAAAAAGCTGTAGTAACTCATATCCAGCTTTACATTTAGATGTTCGAGTTCAGTTTTGCCATTGTTTTTTTTTGTAACATCAAGGACCTTGTTGAATATATACAGAAAGATAGAATCAGGAAGGGAGTCAAATGGATCACAACACATAGATGAGGCTGGTTTCCTGTCGGCATGGAAAGAGATGTGCGACATAGTAGTGAATGCTTCAAAATTCGCTCTGGAGCTTCAGAGCCTTTGCAGCAAGCGGGCGAATGTGATCGACTGCTCTTTCAAACCAATGAGAGAGGGATTCTTTCAAATGCCCTGAAAGATTCTTTCACCGCAGGAGTATTGCAGAAGACAGAGACTGAGGCACTAATTGAGCAAAGAAGCTCACATAAATGAATTGAATGACCCTTTGTAAGGTTTCTGCCAAAGCCAAGCCTTCCAGAGGTCAAAAATATCTCATGGCCGATGAACCGATTCGCCAATAGTTAATGAAGCAAGACCGAGCACTCTACAGCCTGAGCTCTTCACTAAAAACAGAGCGTTGTTCGCTGTGGCATTTTGAAGAGACATTCAGTGAACTGATACGCTAATAGTCAATGTAGTCACTAACCAGGTCGAGAAAAAAGCCTCGCTCTGAGGCACTTTACAGAGACATTCGATGCACTGAATCACTGATCATCAATGAAGCAAGGGCGAGCAGTCTCCACGCAAAAAGCTGCACTCTATTTCCAAAGCTTGGCATTTCCGTTCCTTTTGTTACGTTAACATTCATGTGTAAAACCTCCAGTGGTTTTTCATTCTACTCTTCAGGATCTTCATCTTCGTCTTGGTATTCACTCTCCACCAAGCACGTAATAGCAATTTGCTTATTGGCAAAATTTCTTTTCAATATGACTTCCTCTCTGCCTGGTTTATCTAACTCCTCGAATGGTTCAGCTGATCCCTTCAAAGAAGCTTACTTGAGAGGCTCTTCATGAAGCTCGTGTTCGATTTCGGATTTGAGGAGCTCGATGAGGTGGCTGTCGGCAGAGCCTCGCGTGGCGTATCTACGCAGGGGGCAGGTATAATAGGAGAAGGAGAGGCTTTTATCTTTCTTTTCTCCAAAAGCTTCTCTCTGTGTCCCTTTGTACTGATTTAAGTGATAAAACGGCGCCTGCGTGCACTTCTCTCTCCGTTTAAGTAACAGATATGGTGGCTCTGCACAGACAAATCTGCAGAAACCAGGTGATAGAAGCGTGTTCTCCCAATCTCACAGCACAACCGGTGTGGGTCTGTGGAGATGGACCCTTCACAAGAGCCAAAAACCTGCAGAAAGCAGAAGGGCCCCCATAAAACAGCCCAGAACAATGCTGTTATTTTTGTTGGTCGGAAAGTGAATCGGGCCAAAGAAAAGCAAAAGCTGAAGGAATGATCAGAACAAATGATTGATAATTTGCTGAAAACATGAAGAGATCCGTGAATCCATCCCTGTAATCAAGACATGCCGGTCCATGAAAGGAGGGCTCCATCTGATGACGTGACCGTGAAGGCATGAGAAGAGAGTTCTCAAAACTCTCTCTTGAGACTAGGCTGTCGGGAGCCCAAAACAGCGATCAAAAACCAATTTAGCATGAATTCTGCAGTGTCTTTCAACCAGTAAAAGAAGGCCCAAGAAACTTTTGTGCTTTTGAGGAATCTTAAAATTCCTAAAACAAGAGAACTACTCCACTGCACATCTGCTTGCTCAAGTGCCTTCGCAACTGCAGAATTCCAAGAGTGTAAAGCATGGGTGAATGAGAGTATGTCAAAGCCCACATGTATATAAGTCACAGACCTCCAGTCTGACAAAGGAAAGTCTTCCTCATACATGTCATCATCACCATAATCTTCACAACAGAAAGCATTTTCATTCAGCTCATCTAAACTCAGCTCGGGTGAAATTTCTCTTAATAGAATTGTGGCCTCATCCAGCTTCCCTTTCACCTTCAATGCCGTAATAGCTAGCATTAACTGCTTGGTAGGTCTGTGAAAATATTCCCTCATTTCATCTAGAAGTTCCAGCACCATTTTAACTCTGTTTGCTTTGGCAAAGCCATTAATGATGATTTCAAAGGTCACCCTGTTTGGTGCCATATGCATGTCATGCATCATTTCTTAGAGATCATCATTGAAATTATCAGCTTGATAATGTCCTTTGGCATCAGTTTTTCATATTTTTCTAATACACACACACATCATGCATCCAAACAAAATTATACACATGCACTAAGGGAATATATACATTGGATGCGGATTATCGAAATGCATCACACAAACAATGAATCACACGCAGAAGTTAACACAAATGCATAACAAAAGAAATGGAGGTGTATACGACTCGGATGCGCAGCAACACGACATCGACCCCCTCTAAACCTGCGCATCCTCCGGATGTGCCAACTATCCAGGATCATTCAAATCCACAAACATGTCAAGTTCATCATCTATTTCTAGTAGACCTGTTTCTCCATCAGCTTCATCATCTATGTTCTCTATTTCTTCTGCTTGTCTTTCTTCTACCTGCTCTTCTTCTGTCAATGCTTCAAGTGCATATTCTTCATCTTCTCTTCTTTTGAAAATCTTGACTCGTTTTCTAGCAATGGGCACCCTCAATATTGTTCCATCTAATTCAGCCAACTCATAGGTACCATTGTCAAAAACCTGTTTAACCTCATACGGTCCAAACCATCTTTGAACCATTTTTCTCATGCTACTATGCTGATTTTCTAGACTACTGTCGTAGACTAGAACCCAATCTCCTTCTTTTATGGCTCTAGGCCTCAAGCGATGCCTCAAATCAAACCTGTCCTTATTTCTGAGACGGGCTGCCTTCAAACGATCAACTGCTAGCTGCACATCTTCTGTCCTTCTCTCTAGTTGACGAATTCGAAGGGCTAGAAGCTCTTCCCTTGATAAATTCTCATGCCACGGAATAACACTCCAAGTGAGAGCACAAATTTCAGTAGGCATGACAGGTTTTTGCCCATACATCAACTCCGCAGGCATGTATCCAGTAGTCACACTATGTGTAGAGCGATCAGCCCACAATGCAAAAGGTAATAATCTCGGCCAATCTCCAATCCGACCTCTACAAGCTTTTTCCAATGCTTTAACTATTGGCGGATGTCCTCTTTCACTCTTGCCATTTCCCTCTGGATTATAGGCAGTAGTAAGAGCCAATTTAATCCCAAGCCGTGAGAAGAATTTTCTAGCTTCATCTGCATCTAGCTCTCCACGATCAGCTGTAATCTTGCCTATACATCCATACCTGCAAAATATTTCTTCCAACAAGAATTTACATACTGTAGTGGTGGTCTTCGTCCGCAAATATCTGCCTTCAACATAGTTTGTAAGATCCTCCCTAGCCAAGACAAGATATCTCATCTGCCAAAGTCCCACTGGCAAAGTAACCAAGTCTACCACCCACTTATAATGCATACATAGTGGATAAGTTGGATGCAACTCATCACGATGTCGCACTAAAGAGTAAAGCTGGCAGTCCCTGCAAGTCTCCCCAAAATGAGAAACATCTTTATACATCCCTTTCCACCAGTATCTTTCTTTGATTTTCTCATAGGTAGCCCACACACCTCTATGTCCAGCCCATGAGCTTTCATGAAACTCTCGCATAATCTGTATCTGCATCGCTTTATCACAAACTACTCTCAAGGGCAAGCCTCCTCTCTTCTTTGGATGCTTCCAAAGAAAACCATCTTTCAAGAAATACCCATAAGCCTTCCTTCTGATTTTCTTGAATTCATCATCTGTCCAATCAGCTCTTCGAGTCAATGAACTTAGATACTGTCCAATTTGCAGCCACTCGTCAACATAAAGTTCTTCAATAAAGGCTTCAACAGTAGAAACATGACAATCATGAACAAGGACAGAAGCAGCAAACTCTGTCTCATCATCTTCTGCAAGCATTGACTCCTCATCCTCATATCTCGCTCTAGATAGCATGTCAGCAACTGGATTATCTTTCCCTGCTATGTGTCGAAATTCTGGATTCAATGATTTGATATAGGCAATCCATCGAAGCATCGCTATATCTGGAGTCGAGCAACTAGTAATCATGCCAAGCAAAGGCAAACAATCTGTTTCCACAACAACTGAAGCTCCAATAAAATACCCTTTGTCACACTTCAGTGCAGTGACTACTCCCCACAACTCTCTTTTGATCTGCGGATATCTCCTCTGTCACTCATTAAGAACTTTAGCTCCAAAGCGGATAGCATAGCTATTTCCATCAGCATCATCCTGTCCCACAGCCCAACCTATGCCAATAGGGCTAGTATCAACTGTCAACATGATCGGCCGTCCACACTGATAATCCGCCTTGCGTAGAGTAGGAGCTGATTGCAATAGCTTCTTGAGCTTACGCATGGCTTTTGAATGCTTCTCATCCCAATGAAATTTCTGCCCCTTTCGAAGCAGCTGATAGAGAACATCTACTATATGAGCAAAATGAGGAATCCAAATCATGTAAAATACACAAGCTCCCACAAATCTCCGCACCTCTGAAGTAGTCGAGCAATACTCTGCAATCCTGTTTATGGCATCCACCTTTGCAGGAGAAGGCTTTCTGCCATAATATCCAACCATATGCCCAACTATGATGACTTCATTAACTCCAAAGACAGATTTCAGCCCTGAAAGTGTCAAATTTACCTCCTCTAATCGTGTCAATATTTGCTCACAAGCAATCAAGTCGTCAGCCACAAACTGTCTACATCCACGCAAATCAAGACTTTCATTCTTTTCTTCTTCTGCACAACCCTTAATAGGCACATCATCTAGAAAAGGCATGGTATACTGTGGAATATAGTCTCGTAGAACTCTATGAATAGCATTCATCATATGAGCAACTGAGTTTGTGGCACCTTGAGGCAAGGTACACATCCTCACAAGACCAATAGGTGTCCGCATAGTAGTAATATCCCTGCTTTCCAAGGCAAGCTGAAACTGATCATAACCTGAATACAAGTCACCTAGAGAATAGATGGCTCGTCCTGCAAAAGCCTCAGCAAATTCATCCACAACTGGACCTGTTCCCACATTCCTGATTGTCACTTTGTTCACGGGCTGCATATCCTGAATAAATCTCAAAGTACCATTCTTCTTTGGTACAGTAAACCACCTGTTAGAGTAGGGTGCAGAAGAGGGTTCCAAAATACCCATTTTAATCTTCTCATTCAGCAACTCTATCAGCTTTGGCAAGTGTGCTTTAGGCATAGGTATAGGACGTATATTCCATGGTACATGAGGAACAGTGAAGATGACCATGGGTGCAACCAATTCGGGACTAATGCAACCAATTTCATGTGGAAAGAAAGCAAATGCCTTACCATGACGTCCAAGCATCTCTCTAAAACATTCTTTTTCCACTGGAAGCAAAAATTCATCATTTCCAATCTTCAATTCTGCAAGAGTTTCAGTTGTAAACTTATGTCCAATATTTGCAGGGTCCCTCAACATAGCCTGCTTCATAGCTTTTTCAATCTGTTCATCACTATCAGAAGGAAGCGGGCCTGCAACCGGCTTAACCTTCTTATCAACTGTTTTATATTTTGTGTCAACCTTGGCATCATTCAAGCACTCTTTTCTTTGCTGCAATTTCTGCAAATTTTCAGCAACTTTCAACTCTGTTGGCTGAAAAATTTCAGCCTTTCGCTCTATGGACTGCATGGGTGCAGCCTGAAACTCTGTATGCAGAAATTTTTCTACATTCAACTCTGTTGGCTGAATAGATTCAGCCCTCGACTCTATGGACTGCATAGATGCATCCTGAAACTCTGTATGCAGAAATTTTTCTGCATTCAACTCTGTTGGCTGAATGGATTCAGCCCTCTGCAATTCTGTTAGCTGATCAAGATCAGCCATAAATTCAGTTTGCTGAGTTTTCTCAGCCTCTAACTCTGTTTTCAGCATAAAACCAGAAATTTCATGAAACATATCCAAGGTTTGCACAGGTATGATCTTTGAACCCTTACATACATCAGTTTTCAGCATTGCTCTCATCTCAAACAATGTATCTGCATAAGACATCCCTTCATACAATCCATCTACATGCTCTTCTGCTTGCAAAATACCTGCATTCTTCAACTCTTTCTCCTTACGGCCAATGTACTGCCTGGCAGCTCTAGGCAAATCTGAAATTTTCTGATAACTCACTGAACTATCTGAAGAAAAACCAACAAAATTATTGGAGAAAGACTAGCCGCCAGGAGGCGAGATCTCCTCTTTTCTCCACTCCGTACCACTGGCGTCTCGCAAGACAGCGGTACCTAATGAAAATCCAACTCCTTCGCAGGTAGTGGTGCCTCACGCAAGGAGTCCCTGTTTCTCGGATGATTTACCCCAACAGTCATAAACTAAACAGCTCGCATACCATCTTTACTGCGTATCCGCGCATAAGCTGACCCGTCATCCATCACTTTCGTTTCCATTCTTGCTTCTGTAATGAAAGGCTGTCCAAGAATAATCGGATAAGAGCATGAATCCTAAACAAAGCAATGATAATCCTCTTCAACATTACCAATAGAAATTCTGATACTTGGACAAGCAGCATACATATCACCAGACGTATTATTGGCGGCTCTCATGCGCCAGCCATGCTCTGGATCCATAGGCCACTTGCCACTCTCATAAACACCTCGAGCAATAAGATTAATCTCAGAACCATGATCAACTAAAGCGACCAATGGAATTTGTTTCTCTCCAATACTCACCACTGTCTCAGTGGTCGCTCTAGCCCAATGACTTTGTGAAAAATGGCTGCGAGGAATGAGAATAGGGGTCTCATCATCTTCGTACTGCATAGACTGCTCTATTTTCTCCAATTGCGGATTAACAGAAGCATTCTCAACCATCACTGCATCATCATGCTCTTCCCCAAGAGCTCTATGCCACAATCCCTGTAAAGCAGGTCCTTCCATCGCATGTCGTTTCCTCCGCAAAAGATCCTACATCTGATCCTGTATTTCTCTTCTAGCAATCCCAAGAGCTTCTCCAACAGAAAAAGTAACTTCACTATTCAAAATTCTTTCATGAAAAATCTTACTCATATCCGTTTGCATTTCAAGATCTGACAAGAGCTTGAATCCTGGCTCTTTTCTTGGTTGCCTCTTTTCTTTCTACTTGTCTCCCATTGGTTGATCAGAACCTGTTTGAGCTGGAGAATATGACATAGGTGGAGCTGTAATAGGTGGTGAAACAAAGTCACCCCCTCTAGTCTTTTTGGAGGAGCTAGGACCCTCCTCATCTCTTCTTCTCTTTTCCTCAACCATGGCATCTAAACCCTGCGTTTTAGCCATATAAGCAAAAATAGAATACCTGTCAACAGGAGAGTCCCATCCTGTTTCTCTTCGGATGCTGGAGCCCACACAAGTCATAGTAGATGCCTGAACTTTCCCTCTTCTCGCTATCTCCAAGGCAGAGGACCATAAAGCAGAGTCTCCATCAGATTTCTGCTCAAGCTGGACTCCAAAAGTTGAAGCATCTCCTCTAACACTCACATAAGCTGATCGCGCAGCCATATCATCAACAAGCTTCTTCATACCTCCCTTACCGAAGTTCGTGTCAAGAGGAGCGCCAGTCTCTGTCAGCCATATCTTCCCATCTTGTCCCCAGAACACTACATTCTTCTTACGTGCTTCCTGAAAAACATTACAATCTCTGCAGTGTTGGTGCTCTGTACTATCACACCAAATACATCGTCGCCCTTTTCTTTGACTAGCTGGAAAAGCAGTCGCTGGAGCAGGCGCTACAGCAGGTACTGACATAAGTTGCTCCTTTAACTTACCAACTTCAGCTTTGACTGCTTCAATCGTCAAATCCGTCAAACCTTTAATAACATCATCTACAGATAAGGGCACTGGAGCAGCAGGAACTGGTGGATTCACAACAGGAGGAGTAGGCTTAGGCAAAGAAGTTGCAGCAGGGGTAGAAGAAGAAGTCTCCAAGGATTTTTCAGGAAGTGATCTTGTATTACGATGCAATCTTACTCTCCTGCGCTGCTTCTTAACAAGAGCATTCACAGCATCAATGGCATGTCTCCACTCAGTCTTTAAACCTGAATCAGTAGCTTGATCTTCCAAAAGATCATCCAACTTTTCCTGTAAATCAACATCTGCAGCTTGTAAAAATAACTCCACTTTCTGCATCTCCAAAGCTTGCTGTTCAGTCCCATCCAACTGATCATAACGGCTTTCAAACTCTCGCAGAAGAGCGGTAATAGAAAGTCCCTTATTAGGCATAGAAACCCATGCTAAAAAATTACTGCGATTCATAAGACCTGTATCTTCCAGGAAATATTCATATTTTAATGCCTTCTTAAATTCAGCCCAACCTGCATGTGCTTCTTGAATTTCTGCAATTCGACCTTCAAGAGCGCGCACCACGATCCGCAAGAAGTAGCGGCTCCAAACATCTTGAGAAACCCCAAAAAACTTCATCTTTTCTTCATACAAATGCAGGTAAGTTGACACTTGCTTGCCATTAAACTGCTTCATCTCTTGTTGGACAGCTTTCAAGGCATCCATAGCATCACTGTCACGTTTTGCATGAGCTTGCTGCTGCATATACATGGTAAATGACTAAAACAGGTTCTTCATGACATTATCATCTGTCATCTCTTCTTGCGAGTCTCCCATCTTGCTGAAAAGTGACGCAGCACTTTCACGTCGGGTTCACCAGAAATGTCGTAGATTTCGTGTAAGGGAGGCCGAACACAGAGTTCAAGTTGCAACAAGGAAAGAGACTAACAAGAAGAAATCGAATTTTGGATGCCAAAGTTCACTATATTCCTTGTCAAGTGAGTTACATGAGGTCCATGTTCAGAAAAAGCTGTAGTAACTCATATCCAGCTTTACATTTAGATGTTCGAGTTCAGTTTTGCCATTGTTTTTTTTTGTAACATCAAGGACCTTGTTAAATATATACGGAAAGATAGAATCAGGAAGGGAGTCAAATGGATCACAACACATAGATGAGGCTAGTTTCCTGTCGGCATGGAAAGAGATGTGCGACATAGTAGTGAATGCTTCAAAATTCACTCTGGAGCTTCAGAGCCTTTGCAGCAAGCGGGCGAATGTGATCGACTGCTCTTTCAAACCAATGAGAGACGGATTCTTTCAAATGCCCTGAAAGATTCTTTCACCGCAGGAGTATTGCAGAAGACAGAGACTGAGGCACTAATTGAGCAAAGAAGCTCACATAAATGAATTGAATGACCCTTTGTAAGGTTTCTACCAAAGCCAAGCCTTCCAGAGGTCAAAAATATCTCATGGCCGATGAACCGATTCGCCAATAGTTAATGAAGCAAGACCGAGCACTCTACAGCCTGAGCTCTTCACTAAAAACAGAGCATTGTTCTCTGTGGCATTTTGAAGAGACATTCAATGAACTGATACGCTAATAGTCAACGTAGTCACTAACCAGGTCGAGAAGAAAGCCTCGCTCTGAGGCACTTTATAGAGACATTCAATGCACTGAATCATTGATCGTCAATGAAGTAAGGGCGAGCAGTCTCCACGCAAAAAGTTGCACTCTATTTCCAAAGCTTGGCATTTCCGTTCCTTTTGTTACGTTAACATTCATGTGTAAAACCTCCAGTGGTTTTTCATTCTGCTCTTCAGGATCTTCATCTTCGTCTTGGTATTCACTCTCCACCAAGCACGTAATAGCAATCTGCTTATTGGCAAAATTTCTTTTCAATATGACTTCCTCTCTGCCTGGTTTATCTGACTCCTCGAATGGTTCAGCTGATCCCTTCAAAGAAGCTTACTTGCGAGGCTCTTCATGAAGCTCGTGTTCGATTTCGGATTTGAGGAGCTCGATGAGGTGGCTGTCGGCAAAGCCTCGCGTGGCATATCTACGCAGGGGGGCAGGTATAATAGGAGAAGGAGAGGCTTTTATCTTTCTTTTCTCCAAAAGCTTCTCTCTGTGTCCCTTTGTACTGATTTAAGTGATAAAACGGTGCCTACGTGCACTTCTCTCTCCGTTTAAGTAACAGATATGGTGGCTCTGCACAGACAAATCTGCAGAAACCAGGTGATAGAAGTGTGTTCTCCCAATCTCACAGCACAACCGGTGTGGGTCTGTGGAGATGGACCCTTCACAAGAGCCAAAAACCTGCAGAAAGCAGAAGGGCCCCCATAAAACAGCCTAGAACAATGTTGTTATTTTCGTTGGTCAGAAAGTGAATCGGGCCAAAGAAAAGCAAAAGCTGAAGGAATGATCAGAACAAATGATTGATAATTTGCTAAAAACATGAAGAGATCCGTGAATCCATCCCTGTAATCAAGACGTGCCGGTCCATGAAAGGAGGGCTCCATCTGATGACGTGACCGTGAAGGCATGAGAAGAGAGTTCTCAAAACTCTCTCTTGAGACCAGGCTGTCAGGAGCCCAACACAGCGATCAGAAACCAATTTAGCATGAATTCTACAGTGTCTTTCAACCAGTAAAAGAAGGCCCTAGAAACTTTTGTGCTTTTGAGGAATCTTAAAATTCCTAAAACAAGAGAACTACTCCACTGCACATCTGCTTGCTCAAGTGCCTTCGCAACTACAGAATTCCAAGAGTGTAAAGCATGGGTGAATGAGAGTATGTCAAAGCCCACATGTATATAAGTCACAGACCTCCAGTCTGACAGAGGAAAGTCTTCCTCATACATGTCATCATCACCATAATCTTCACAACAGAAAGCATTTTCATTCAGCTCATCTAAACTCAGCTCAGGTGAAATTTCTCTTAATAGAATTGTGGCCTCATCCAGCTTTCCTTTCACCTTCAATGCCGTAATAGCTGGCATTAACTGCTTGGTAGGTCTGTGAAAATATTCCCTCATTTCATCTAGAAGTTCCAGCACCATTTTAACTCTGTTTGCTTTGGCAAAGCCATTAATGACGATTTCAAAGGTCACCCTGTTTGGTGCCATATGCATGTCATGCATCATTTCTTAGAGATCATCATTGAAATTATCAGCTTGATAATGTCCTTTGGCATCAGTTTTTCATATTTTTCTAATACACACACACATCATGCATCCAAACAAAATTATACACATGCACTAAGGGAATATATACATTGGATGCGGATTATCGAAATGCATCACACAAACAATGAATCACACGCAGAAGTTAACACAAATGCATAACAAAAGAAATGGAGGTGTATACGACTCGGATGTGCAGCAACACGACAACGCAAAAACATCAGGGTCAAAGCGGGTTTATACTGCACTTGGTTCAAGGAGAATGGGAAACGAGAGGGATGCAAAGCTTGACCTCTCTGCCCGTAAGGCATAGTCCCATTCCGTTCCCCTAAAATAGCATAAAATCAAGACTCTAGCTCTAATGATTCTAGGTCATTGTTGCCTCGCTGTCAAATCCTTTGAGAAAAGTTCTGGGCCAACAGGGATCACCCTTCCGTAGGACAGACCGAGGGTCACATCCACCACACTTTCCTCAGGTTTCTTTAGTTATCTAATTACCTACCACATTTAGTTTGACAAACAAAAACAGCTTCCTTCATTAACTAATTAATCACTGGTTCCTTCACGTAACTTAGGTAGTGACATAGAAAAACAATGTCAAGCAAGTTCATTTTCAACATTTGAGCTTTATTTATCAGTCTTTGGAATACATCAAATAATCCCGGCTATTCTAGCAATCCTCAGGGATCGCTATTCCAAGTTTCCCCCATTGACTAGTATGCGGGCCTCGAGATCCCATCTCGAGTCACGTCGGCCTCTTGTGCAGGATCTGGAGGCAAGGGATTTACAGCCAGAGCCTCCCCTAGCACCCATGTGTCCTCCTGCTCCAAGCGCACCCACGGAGAGACCTCTCGCGACGGGTTCGGTCCACGTACCCGAGGCAGCTAACAACCCCCTTGAATAGGGTCAGGCAGACAGTTGGAGGTAACTAATACTGCCTCTCCCTCCAGGCTTTCAACCTGAAGCATTAGTTATTTTTTCGGCATCAGTTCCTTGATCAAAGGAGTATAAACACTGCTCCTAAATGTACAAACACAAGCACTCCAGTGGTCATTTATACGGCCAACTGCTAAGATGTGAATCCTTCTCTCCGAATACATCCAGCATTCGATCCGGGATCAATTGCGTCTTGGCAAGATCCCAAGGATTTCATAAGTTGAGTTGCTTGTTTACCCTCTTTCCTTGGGTTAGAGTTTAAACCCTGTTGACCCAAATTGTCAATACCTTAGGTTTCCTTATATTAAGGTCAATAAATCCTAGGCAACCCCGTCGCCCTAACTTGGTTGGTCAACTGCTTTCTTGGCAAATTCATAACTCCCCTAACTTGGCAAATCAGTCCCAAGAAAGGGTGATATAGCACGATAACTACTCATCCTCTAGAAAATTAGACTTGTACTTAGAACTCACCAAACCTTGTTCTAAGGAGTGGCAATACTATTTTTGTGATTTAGACACAAAACCATGCGATGTTGCAACTTGTTGCATGAGATAGGTGTCAGTACCTAACTTGTGGGATTATTTCTCCCATCACACGGTATTCCTTGGTCAAGATGTAGGGTTTGGGAGTCCTCTTGTCCCAATCCAACCCTAACCCTACTAGAACGATAGCGTCTTGGCCCTAGGGTTCCTAGCTTCCTTGCAGAAGTCTAGCATTTGGTCATCCGATCACTAGGGTGAGAACCCTAGATCATTCTTGCATGGCCAATCTAACAACCCTAACATTTTTGAGAATGTGTGTAGGATCTTTGGGATCAGAAATATTAGGTTGGCATTCTAAGTGCGATACTAGGCAGAATTTTAACGTAACTCAACCCTACCTAGCATTTGAGGTGATCGTCATATGCAATCTAATCGTACCTTTATGATTTTCATGTAAGCTACTCAACTATATGCGCATTACTTAGTTGATCCAACCAAACCACGATTTAAGATGATCTTTACTTTTAAAGATTCAAATATTTCATTCCAAACTTGCAAGTACGTTCCCTAAAAGATGTAAGTAACTGCAAGATGTATGCGATGTATCATTCCATGCAAATATGTGATTTCAAGACCATAGACCTTTTCCTTCTATGCAGCTAGAGATCATTCTTTTCCTTGCCCTATACTATGTTGATACAGCAAAATCAAAGCTTTAATATTTTTAATGAAGATGCATTCAAACTTTGATAAAAGAACTCCATACATGAGCGAATACCATGAGTCCATCATTAAATTAAGCCTTCCTTTAGTACTTAACCCGACCCAAAATATAACTATCATCGCATACAATTTGCAAGGTACATAAATCCTTTCCATGCATTTCAACTATTCGGACATCATTTAATGTCTGTCTATGATTACCTTAATCACGAGACACAACCAAGAATTTATTACATAAATGTGTTACAAGTTATACGTCCTGTCCTTTGCGTGATGCAATAAGGATGCCTTTGTACAATTCTGTCTTTTTACTTATGCATCATGCATTCAGGATTGCATCTTGACCACGAAAGTGCAAGCAATTGCAAATGCACAACATGCAACTAAATTTTGTAAATCATGCGAGCAAATAATTTCCCAATGTATTTAAACTTGCCTATGATAATTAAACATGCTTAGTGCAGGAAATTTATCAAAACCTGGGCATTAAGATTCGAGGAGTTGTCCACTCGCATACTTGGGGTGGAAGCTCCCGCATGTGCTCCTCTCGCCTTTTGCTTAGGAGCCATTGGCGTAGTGGACTTGGACTCCACGAACTCTCCTTACCCTTTTTTCGATTTCCAAAACTGCCTACTAGGTGGAGATTTCTCCCCGCTGTGTAGAAATTGGCCTTACAAGATGCGGTTTTAAGAACCATGGAAGGCACGGGTAAACAAGGCTTATGGAAGCCTTAATGGAAGCTTCCAATAGAAGCTTCCAAGCTTCTGAAGTATAGGAAATGACGTGGAGAGAGAAAATGATTGGGAAAATGATGAGGATGGAGGTGAAGATGACGACGATGATGATTATGATGTTGATAATAATGGGGAAGGTGGAGGTAGCAGCAGCATGGCGATGGCGGCAGGCTCCCAGATGGTGTGGCAGCGTGGCGGGCAGCGCGATCTCCACGGCGGGTAGCAGCAGCATGGTCCAGTCCTCCTCCCCTCAAGCTTAGGGAGGGGGGTGTTCTTGTAGGTAGAAGGGGGTAGGGGTAGCCACACTTGTGGCAGGCAGCATGCTCCCCTCCCCATGCTCCTCCTCCACTTAACTCCTTCTCACACTCATATTCCCCTCCCCGCCATGCAACAACTGAAGGGGAGGGGAGTTCTAATTAAAAAAATTGCCAAAATTTTATCGATTATCTCTTTTTTCCCCTTGAAGGGGTGTTCTCGCGTGGAACTATGACTTTTGAGCCTCAGCTTCCTATATGCGACACGAAGCTAGAGTTTGCTATTGCACGAGGGTGGGGCACTTAGCCTAGGGTCTTTTGTTGTAGGAAGTTGCTTTGAATCGCTTTTACGTGAGATTCAAGATCTTCAATATTTCGTTGGGGAAATATTACATTCTCTCCCCCTTAGAGGAATCGAGATGCCCTCCTCGAGAAAATCTGGGGTATTGTTGGTTGAGAGTACTTTCATCCAGCCAAGTGGCATCCTCTTTGGGGTAATCTTTCCACTGGACAAGGTATTCTCTCAAGGTCCTGGATCTCAAATGCCTCTCCCTCACATCTAAGATCCTGTCAAGCCGTAGCACAAGGACTCCTTGGCTAGGCATTACAACTTGTTGATCATCAAGCATGTGACTAGGGTTAGGCACATACTTTTTCAGTAGGCTGATATGGAATACATTATGAACTTTTAGTTTTTCGGGGAGTTGCAGTCTGTAAGCATTAGGCCCTAGGCACTTGATAATCTTGTAGGGTCCACAATACCTTGGACTTAGCTTTTTGCATTCACCCAAAGATAGGGAACTCTTCTTTGGACGTATGCGAATGAAGACCATATCACCTTCAACGAAGGATCTGTCTTGACGTTTCAAGTCTGCGTAGGCCTTCAGTCTGTCCTTGGCGACTTGGATGTCCTGTCTTATTGACTTGATTTGGTCATCCATGTCGTCCAGCATCTGCTTTGAAGCTTCAACCCTCAAGGTTGGATCTAATAAGCTTAAAGGACTATGACAATCGTGCCCATACAATGCTTGAAAAGGGGTCATCTGAATGCTTTGTTGGTAAGAAGCATTGTAGGCAAACTCAACCAGTGGCAAATATTGAATCCACTTTTTGGGTTCGCGATAGCAGTGTGCCCTAAGCATATCCTCAATGACTTGGTTGACTCGTTCCATTTGACCATTGATTTGGAGATGGTAAGCTATACTAAAATAGAGTTGAGTCCCAATGGCCTCGAAGATAGCCCTCCAGAAGTGTGACATGAAGAGAGAGTCATGATCACTAATGATTCTTCTGGGTAACCCATGTAGTTTGAAAATCTCCTTGATGAATAACCTTGTGATATCTGAGGCTTTATAGTTTGTCTTAATAGGGATAAGATGTGCAACCTTGGTGAGCATATCAACCACAACCATAATGGAGTTGTATCCTCCCTAAACTTGGGGCAGGCCAATGACAAAGTCCATACTAATGAATTTCCATTTCATTTGCAGAATTTCAAGTGGTTGCAATTTCCCTGGCATTTTGACATGTTCAGCCTTAATGCGTTGACAAGACAAACATTCAATGACATATTTGAGAACGTCACCTTTGAGCCTATCCCAATAATAGCTCTTCCTGACTACATTAAGGGTCTTGGCATAGCTAGGATGTCTTGAAAAAGGGGAGTCATGGGCTTCCCAAAGTATCTTCTGCTTGAGTGATTGGCTTGCCAAGATGCATAATCTCGTCCTATAGTAGCATTAGGGGAGTTTTGAGGTCTCGAAAATGCCTTTTAGGATGTGGAGAGAGAGTGCTCTAGACTAAGCAAAGCCTCCGTAACGGAACTTCTATTTTTAAAAAATTAAAAAATCATTTTACAAAAATATATAAATATAATAATATTACGAATTTGTATTTTTATTATGTATTTTTAGTCTCTTATATTCGTGATTATGACATCTTTTGCATTAATGGCATAGAGTCTCGACTACTTTTATTTAATGATGTTTCTAGAATAATGATAATGACTGATGTAATCGAAATTCAAATTGGTGAAAAGCATGGCGCTCAGTTTTTTCCCTCCTTTCTTTTATTCCTCTATTGTTTTTCCCTCCGTTATGGTAGCCTAGTCCTCTCTCTCTCTCTCTCTCTCTCTCTCTCTCTCTCTCTCTCTCTCTCTCTCTCTCTCTCTCTCTCTCTCTGTCTCTGTGCATGTATTTCTTTCTTCTACCATGGATACAGAAATTCGACCTTCAACAAGGAGTCCAAGCTCCCAAATCACATCCATACTAGTGTTTAACTCATTCCAAACTGATGGAAGATGGATTCCTACTATCATTAGCAAAGGTAGTTGGATCACCATGCAACAAGCAAAACGTGGAAAAAGGCAAAGACATGAGAGCTCATTTATCTCTGCTTGGAAGGGCAGAATCCGAGATTTTAATCTTGGAGCAAATAAGAATAGCATCAAAGAGGTACTAGTGCAACATGTGTTCATGCATAGAGAGCTGTGTTTGAAACCTGGATCTTCAAAGTTTCCAATGCATAGACCAAATTGTAAGAATTTGATTCTTAAAGCTTTTCCTTTCTTAAACATGGTTTAGGTTTTTCCATTATAATATCTGTTTGTCTTGTAGATGTATATCCCTCTAATCTTGAGGAATGTCAACCAGTGGAATCTATTATTGATGTTATACATGGTTCAATTGGAGAAGAAATGTATAGAGGCAGAAAGAAGACAAAGCTTGCAGAGAATGGAATATTCTTTTATGACCATTCTTATGTTATTCCTATGCGGCGTTGCCAATGGGGATCAATAAAACTCCTTCCTTTGCCAGATTTTTCAAGCTTTGAGTGGCCTTTGCCAAGTCCAGCTACTAGTGAGGGCTATAGATGTAAGATATTTTCTGAGATCCAGAAAGCACTAAAATCTAATATCTCAAGTAGGCTAAGAAAATTTACTTTATTTATGCCTATTAATATATTTATTGATTTCTTCTCTAATATGGAGATAAGAATAACAAAAACCATGCTTTCAGTGAAGAGACTAACATATGATCATATCATACAATTTGTTGATGAAGGATGGGATACAAGGACAGA
>NW_028230183.1:0-19989 GCF_053477565.2 Lygodium microphyllum | reverse complement strand
AGACCACGAAGAACGGAGGTCACTAAGTCCATTTGTACAGCAACCTTCTCCTTCCCCCTCCATGTTTCTCAAAAGACCCAACTCCATGGTCTTAAGAGGCACCCACACTGCAAGTGCCCGTACTTCTTTCTTTGCCCAAAGAGGACTGCTTGGATGGTTCTCACTATTCATAGTGGTCGTGTAAGGTGGAGTACATTCTCGATACCTTCAACCTTTGGGAGTTTGTTTCCCATCCTATACCCTGGCCCATGGAGGATTCCAAAGTGGGATCAACGATAGACTGTGCTGCCCTATGGAATTGAATCAACTCTTGAGCTAGAACTTTTCTTTTCATGAGCTTAATAAATTTTGCCCTAGTGCATATTTGCAAATTGAAACTACCATAGAGGTTTGGAAGAAGCTAGCGTCTCTCTACCATCAGAAGACATTTGCCCATCACATATCCCTTGAGAAGAAGCTTTGGATGCTCAACGTCAATGATTCTCTTCCATGAAAAACCACATCAATAAATTGGAGGACATGAGAGATAAACTTGCATCTCTCGAATCGAATATATCTTCTGAGGACACGGCCATGGTCCTTTTGACTCAACTATAATCTCTGTAGTTCGATATATTCTATACCAGTCTTTTGCCTTCGAGGACCCAAAACAGTCTTCTTTGGGAGAACCTTGCCACGCTAGTCCTGAAGCATGACGAGCGGCCTAGGGATATAGGTACCAATGGATCCAACTCCATGAAGGCTTTTACAGCACATTCGAGAGGGAAGGAAAGAAGAAGGGGGGTCCCCAAGCCAAGAAACATGAGAACAAGAAAGATGATTCCAAGGATTCCAAGAAACATGAGGACAAGAAAGATGATTCCAAGGATTCCAAGAATAAGTGTAAGTGCCCCCATTGCAACAAGGGCACTCATTTGGAGAAAAAGTGCTAGCAAATGTACCCCCATTTGAAGCCGAAGGAGGGGTCCAAGGATTCAAAAGCTACACCCACTACTATTGAGCTCGTCTTCCTATACTTGTTCAAGGTGGAGGATATAGCTCTTGCTTCTTCCTCTGAGGAGAGGCCTTGGCTCATGGATAGTGGGACCTCTTCCCATATGACTTACCACCAAGATTGGCTTCAAGACATGAGATCTAGAGGGGAATCCATCACCATTGGTGACAACTCTTCCATCCCTGTGCGAGGAGAAGAGACCATTCCCCTATTACTCAATTGGCATACTTCTTTGGCCAAAGTCCCATATGTACCAGATTTGGGCTTTAACCTCTTGTTTGTTTATGGTCTTACACAACTAGCTAGGTACCCAAGTCATCTTCACCCAAGATGCAATCACAGTGGAGGATGCATCTACAAGAGCTATTCTTTGGGCATGCACCCGAGAGAGTGGACTTTACCTACTTAACAATTGCAAATTATACATATTCTGATTTAAACTACCTTTTGCTATTGTATCCTAGGCCTCCATCTCAACAAGATATACCTATGGTCAACCTATACACCTATCCATTTGATGAGAAAAAGCCACCAGACTGCTCGACATAGATCTCTTCCTTCAAATCATCATTTAGGAAAGCAGACTTCACATTAAGTTGATAAACCGACCATCTTTTTTCACACTATCTGAAGACATTCTTGCTGTAATACTCAACTAAATATAATTTCAGAACTAGAGCCAAGCTTTTGACCTTCAATCAAGTGCCTCAGGCTCATAAAATAATGTGGGTAAAAATCGGCCGACGTGATCAAAAAACTACCGACCACACCACAAATGAATAAAATAATCGACGAATGTTCCTCCAGCTACCGTGTGGCATCATCACCTACCTGACAAACTGCATGTACACTGTGCCTGCTGAAAATGCCCACTAGTTGACATGAATAATGAATAATACCCTTCGAGAGTACCTCCAAGAGAACTGACTACATCAATGTTAATCTAAGAAATGCAAGTTAATGGGATGACTAATCTCTAACACCATCCTTTGCTCCACATGTCCCTATCCCTCCACCATGGGCTTCTCATGGGGTTAGCATACCCATACCAAGTCATCCATGCCCTCATTTGGATCCATTGTACACACTTCTCGTATGCATGGTGGACAATATGGGATTACTTCCGGAGTGTACTCTACTCTGCCAACCTATCTCCCATATCCATCCTACCTCACTTACACACCTTATCCGTCTCCTAGCACTACCACTCCTATTGCAATGGCCAAGAATGCCTTCACACATAAGATCCGTTTTAGCAGGTCATTCACCACAACTTCATGCAACAAGTGCTTGAATCTCAAGGACTTTGGGACTTCGTCATTGCTCTAGAGCCTATACTAAACCCTTGATTAGTTCACCCTAATCTGATCCATCAATGGAGAGCCTGCAATTCCACATCCACTAATGCAGGGGTTGCTTCATGAGTTCCAGTCTCAATTACAGCGTTTTTCCCTCGCATATGCTTAGAGTCATCTCATTGACTACTATACAACGGGAGTTTGCACTCAACGTATAAATCTCAATTTTGAGCTTTAGGAGTTTCCCACTAAGGGGATGATCTGAAAGTTAAGTTGGCTGAATACCAATGGTTGCTTGCTGAGTTTGCCACTATTAGCTCCCTGGAATCAAACGATAATCAGGTCACATTCTTCTTGAACAAGTTACCCAACAAATACTTCCATTTTATCTAGCAAATTATCTCACTACCTAGATTGCTAACATTCTACGAGTTTGAGTGTACATGAGGCTGCACAATCAAGTCCACAAGAACTCCTCCACACATATCCATTTAGAAGGGCGAGGATTGGTTACCTCTTCTTCGGGAGGGAAAACCATGACAAACACAACTACTAACAGTGACAATTGAAACCCTTAGTGCAATGAATCAACATTCCTAGTGGAGCTCATGTAAAGCTTATGTCTTGTCATTGTCTAAACTCTTGGATGCTTGCTTTCTAGACTGCTAAACGCAAGTGAAGAGTTGCTCATAGTTTATGTGGAGCCATGGAAGTTACATTGTCATACCGAGGGACTGCAATTAGTGACTTTGAGGTAACTTAACAAATGTCAAAGCATGGTAATAAGAAATGATAGCCACTACTTCAAGGCAAATGCATTGGCCATCCTCAATGTGACATGGCACATGACAACTTACTAAAGGTCCAGAGTATCAGTGCTATGAAAAGCATTGCCACCTTCGCCCTCCCAAAAAGGCATCTATGGCTAAACAAAAGGAAGCTGCTTCATTAACATCACGGGAAGACCATCTCCACAACTTGGAGGGTCTAAGTCATGGCTTGTCAATAATATGCTACTAGTCATATTATGTTATATTCCAAGGGACACAAAAGTCCAACGCAACAAAGAAGGCTCTGTCATCATGAGTCTTATGCCCCTATGTCCTAATCATCATGGTCACAAGTCAACATCATATGTTCTTGTGTTCCACACTTGGGTTTCAATCTTCTTTCATTATATACCTTACCAAGCTTGGTACAAAAATCACCTTCAACAAGGCGATAGTGATTCTCAAATATGAGCGTATTGGAGTGATTCTCAAATATGAGCATATTGGAGAGAACCTTTGCGGACTACAAGTGTGCCTAAGAGTTTCACAAAAGGTGGATCTTCAAGTTATTTAATCTTGGAGGTTGTAGTTAACACATAACCTCCTAGTTTTTATCACAAAACTAGGAAGCAAAACTCCATGTCAATACATAATAGCATGTGTTTTGTAAAAGACAAAATTTTGTAATCATTGTAACGATATAGCTGAAGACAAGAATATCCTTGTTTGTTGTCAAATATGGAGGAAGACAAACAAAACTGCAAAAAAGACATTGCATAATGCATAAGCATCAAAGAAACTAAATATCTATACATAGAAATTCTTAACGTAGAGATGCATCTTCAAGAGCTTTAGAGATAACTTCTTAACCTAGAGATGCATCTTCAAGAGCTTTAGAGATAACTTACTGATGCAGCTCTTTAAGATGCAAGACTTGAATAGAGATGTGGTACGTCTAGAATACAAGCTCCATCAAGTCATTAAGATATGTGGCTCATGAATAGTATAGCTACTAGAAGGTCAAAAAAATGAAAAACTGCATCAGTTCTTCTTTTGAAATCCTGCTTTGATCTAGGCTTGGCCATCGAACCTCTCATACCTAGGCTTTATGCAAGTGGTATGCAACGAACGAGTCAGAGAGAACAAACGATGCGATGAAAGCTATGCGCTTACGGCGGTCAAGCACATGTCGATGCCATCCATGGGTTGAGCCCTGTCGTCATCTTTGCCTTCTTCAGAGTCGGAATCACCGAAGACGTACGACAGCAATCGCTTTTCTCGCTCGTCCGCCATGAGATTCGCAAGGTAAGATTCCTGATACAGACTACCCTCTCGACTAAGGCTGGTTACACGCCAATCCCTGCCCAAAGTGTGGGCATGCACTTTTTAGGACTCGGTGCGGACATGGGCGTCATACCTTTACACACCAAATAGATACAGTTTGTACAAAAATTAAAAATAATAAACTTATAAATTATTTGATTGGTTGCAAATGCAAAAAGTACACCCTTGTCTATCACTTTACAAAGTGGGCAGGGGAGACTCCCCGTCCAAAAGTGGGTGAGGAGTTCACTTGTTTAACACGTAAACAACAGGTCATGTCCTCTCTCGTGTGTAAAGGAATGCGAACGCCCAACCCTTAAATAAGTGTTTTGATTGGTTAAAGCTTACAAAATGGGTGTCTATCATTTGGTATGTAACCAGCCTAAGATCTAGTTTCTTATCTTAATTTGTTGACGAGGCCTTGCCTTCCCTCAGCACCATCTCCCACTTGGTCTTAAAGGCCATCACAAATTGGGATCTACCACCTAAATTACACTATCCCATACATTACATGTGAATGATCATGACCATTATTTTTTGAAAAAAAAGTAAACTCAATCCAAAAAGTGAACCCCACCTACACTTTTAGTAAACTTAGCCAAAAAAGTAAGCCTAGCCTACTAAAAAGTAATTATCAAAAAATTATTACCAAATATTAATTTATTAAAATATAATTACTACATGATACTCTAAAACTTGCCAATTTTAACATGTGTACAATGGATAATGTAATGGTTGAAGGTTTGCCTAATTTACAAAAGCATATAGGTTCAACTTCCTCCAAACTCTAAATTTTCTTTCTTCATTAACTTTTTAGTTTTTTTGCCTCCTTAGAGTCTTTAATATTTAAACCTTACCTTTTACAAGTTTGTATTTTTATCTTGAACCCCTTCCTAAGCTTTCGAAGCCCAAACTTATGGAAATAACTTCTAGGGAGAGTGAAATTTTCTAAGGAGAAATTCTAAGGAAATAACTTCCATGGAAAAACAAAAATTCTAAGGAGAAGTAACAAATTACCAATGAGAGAAGTTTAAATATTAATAAAATAACTTCTAAGGAGAGATAAAAAATCTAAGGAAATAACCTCTACGTAGAAACAAAAATTTGCCAAAGAGAGAAGTTTAAAGATATAAGAGTTTAAGGGAAATGAAATTGTGGCAAACCTTTAACCATTAGACTATCCATTATACACATGATGCAATTGGCACATTTTAAAATATTATGTAGTAATTACCTTTTGCCATATCAATTTTTTATTTATTTTTAATTAGTAATCACTTTTTAGTGGGCTGGGTTTACTTTTTTAAAAAGTAGTGGTCATGATCGCTCGCATGTATCAGGTGAAATTTGGACTATAGATCCCAACTCTTCAAGGTCTTTAAGACCCTGTGCAAGATAGTGTTGAGGGAGGTCTTCGTTGTTTTTGAGTTGTCATCCATTTAAAACATTCGTGTTTTTGAGCTATCATGGTTTAAAATGAGTGGTCATACAAACATATTTTTGCCCGCCCCATCTCTACTCTATACTATCTCATATTTTCTAATTTTCCTAAGCTTTCACCCGCCTAATGAGTGCTTATGTCCTAACCATTTGAAGTATAAACACATATATAATTCTTTTCCAAGTGGGCTGCATTTGCAACTATCCACATGCAATATTATGAGAGAGACTCTCTCTCTCTCTCTCTCTCTCTCTCTCTCTCTCTCTCTCTCTCTCTCTCTCTCTCTCTCTCTCTCTCTCTCTCTCTCTCTCTCTCTCTCTCTCATGTAGGTCACATGTTTTCACTTCTAAATGGGCAGAACATGCTACAAATACAAACTCCAAAGTTGTCTGTGTTGTGCCTAATAAATGTCGTATTGGGAGCTAGAACCAAGGATGGAGAGGAAGATACTACATGCAAATAAGGAGAGATTGAGAGATGCAAGAGATCAACATAGATGTAGCGAGAATAGTTGGATAAGTAGACATAAAAAATGCTTTACACTTTGAGCTTTTGCAAAATATGCTTTTGGTTTAGCATTCATGTATGGCATGGTGTGAATAAAACACCTCGCCATATTTAGCAATAATAAAACACATAAGAAGAAGCAGAAGAAGAAGGTAAAGGAGGGGGACAAAGACCTCCAAGCTCAAATGATCATGCTCTTGTGACTAGCATTCCATGCACCTTAATATCAAGAGATGCAAGGGCATGGTGGTTGTGACTTATGCCTTCATCCCCCCCACATGCTTACCAATGTGAGGAGAGGTGAGCAAGCATTAGCACAATAGAGGTGAGTCGGGTCTCTCTCTCTCTCTCTCTCTCTCTCTCAAAGAGTGTGTGCAATGTAGATTGATATGAGAGACCCTATGGAGGGGGAGTGAATCTTCCTTTGCCTAGGAGACAGTGTTTGTGTTCACCTTGTCAATAACATACATAGGGGCATTTAGATCATACCTATATAACCTACCAACACAAAAGACAAGGAGCCCACATGTGAGCCCTCCTCTAAATCACCCTTCATCCCAAATACATCCAACTCAAGAAGTAGCAAATGACAATCATAAAATATCATATATGGCAATAGATAGCCCCATCAAGGCATTTAAGGAAGATAAAAGCAAAAAATCACACAAAGTTTACAATGTTGCATAATACCCTATAACTGCAAAGGGGGTCATTAACTAAAGTAGCACAATGGTTATTTCTACACCTGGATTGGAGAGGAGAAAATCAACCAACATTTTACATGCTACCAAGGATCAAAAGCTAGAGAAAGTACTCTTTAAAAAAAAAGAGGACTACGTGAAAAGATCATCAGTGGATATAGATCGATCATTGAGTATGAAGTAAGCAAAACAAAAATTGGGATCCATGCATGACTTCAAACAAATCTAAATAGCAACATGGTTGACCTAGACAATAGGTGGGTTGGTAGCGAAGGTCAGAGACATAGAAGAAATCATAGTCACCTTAATGGGCATGTGAGGTGTGGCTAGCACCATGGCCAAATTTTGGGAATCAGTAAAGGTAATCCAATGCTCCATTATTCTTACAAGTGATTTTAACATGGTGGAGACAATAGAAGATAGATTTGAGGGAAAGGGAAAAGTAATTCCAAGTAAAGTAAAAACACATTGGTTAAGTTGAAATCTTAATCTGTGCCGCAAACTTCACTTGGTCAAATAACCAAAATCGCCACATACTTTAAAAAGATAGACTCGACAAATTTTATCTATCATCAGAACTTCAAGCAACATTCATAGACCTCAAAGTTAAAACCTTTATTAGTATTCTACTCTCCAATCATAATCTGATCATGCTTACCCTCTCTAATAAGGAGTATAGGGTCAGGTAAGGCTCTATTCAAATTCAACTACATTAAGGATTGGATCAAGAGCATTTGGCCTTCTCACTTTCAAACTGCCCTACTCCTTGGGAAAATCCTAGACAACAATTGTCACATAAACACAAAAGTTCTTCAAAGAGGCTAAGATTAGAGCTATTGCAATTAGACACAATAAATGAAATGCAGCATATAAGGAAGTTAGTTCCTTCAAAGGTAGAATAGAAGAAGTAGTAGAAGCACTTTTAAATTGAATTGGAAATTCCCAAAGATAAACTTAAGAGGGAAGAATTTTTGGAAGCAAAGTCAATGCAATATTTTTTTTGGGGAATGGTGGGCTAGGAAGGTTGGTAGACCCATTAAGGAACAATTCAAAATGCTAAATCTTAAAAAGGAAAGAGATTGAGTCCCTCTTCTCACAAGAGCAAATGGCTAACTAGCCAATCCCAAGCATAAAACTTACAAAGTGCCCATCAATTCTTATCGAGAATCTTCAATCAACCCTCTTAGCATAACATAGAGAAAACCAACATTAAAGCCCAAATTGCCATTTGTAGGAAAAAGGTAGTATCCAATTACCTTACTAGGCTACTAGATGCTAAGTTTCCCACACTCCCAAATGATTTTTTTGAACCTTTAAGTACTTCCTCACCAAATCCTTGATGAGTGTTTGGAAAGAATACATCTAATTAGGAAGACTACCACATGCACTAAATGAAGGAGTAGTAAAACTAATACACAAAAAAGAGGTTGAAAGGACTTGGTTTGTGCTTAAACATAGCATACAAGGTATATGCCAAGGCTCTAGTGTGAAGCTTTTTGATGCATCTAGATGAGTGGATACATAAGGAACATAAGAGATTCATAAAAGGAAGGTACATTCTAGATGCCACAATAGGCCCATGGGAGAGAGTAAAGTATGGAGCGCAAACAACCAACCTCAATCACGTCTTTCTAAAATTGATTTCAGTAATAGAATAAGAACTTGTTCTACAATCCCTAAACACTATGGTTGATGGGAGAAATTTTATCAAGTTTTTATCAAGCCTATTTTGAAATGCTTTAGCACAATTAGTTATTAATAAGGGGCTCATCAAACCTTATATCCTTAGGAGATCCATATACCAAGGATGCCCCCTAGCTCATTTGTTGTTTGTTATTTGTTATTGCAACTTATGCTCTAGACTTGCTTTTGGATAAGCAATTTCAATTAGGTTTGATTGGAGGAATTAGGCTTATGAATACTAGTTAGGTTTTGGATAAGCAATTCTACTTAGGTTCGATTCAGGAGATTGGGCTCCTAAATACCTAGAGGCACATGGTGTTGAACCTTTTTATACATGACATGAATGCAACTATACAAAATTATGAATGATCTCTTCAAACATTTTGAAAGTTTCTTGAGACTTTCTACTTGGCTCCAAGATAAACCATTCAAAAATAGGAATAAAGACTCTACTTCAACCCCCTCAGTTGGCTCTAAGGCAAATGGGTGCCAAGAAATTGAACAAGAAAAAATATTTTGTATTTTTGGCATATCTATGGGATTCGAGCTAACTCTCAAGAAACATTAGGAGTGGGTCATGGACAAGCTTACCAAAAGAGTAGAAATATGGGAAGGTTTTCAACAAGGTTTAGCATCAAGATGATTAGTGCTTAAGCATATAACCATCTCCACATGCATTTATTTTTTGGACTACTAAAATCCCTCAAAACCATACCTTCAACAATTTGATGCAATCTATTGGAACTTCCTTTGGTATGGAGACGTCATCAATTTCAAAATATTGAAAAGTGGCATGACATATTTTCACCTTCGACAAATGATACATGTGGTTGGGAATTCTTGATAATCATATGTTGGCATGTATATTTGCACTTTTGACAAATGATATGGGGGGTTGGGAATTCCCAATGTTCATATGTTGGAAAAGAACTTAATAACAAAATGGATAGTGTGAAAACTTAAACAGGATGATGAGGATTGGGCCCTTGTCATAAATCACAATATCAAGCAAGGAAATGAGAGGAAATGATGGTGGGATATAGAGTCAATGCAATGATATGAATGCACATAGCTCTAGTGCCATTCAAGTATCTCATGATACTCTTTACTACTTCCTAATGCTTCTTGCCATAAACTTGCTAACTACTCCCACTACATAAGCAATGCCTAGACATATGGTAACCATAGCATACACCAAGTGACCAATAGTTGATGCATAAGTTATCTTGGCCATTTTATCCTTCTCCTCATCGAACTTAGGGTTGTTCTCTTGGCTAAGCTTAAAATATAGAGACAATGGAATATTAATAGCATTTTCCCTCTCCATATTGAAATGCTCACCAATATATGCATTTTGAGACAAATAGAGAAGCTTCTTATCTCTATCCTTAATAATCCACATGTTAAGAAGTGAACCGGAGAGAGAGAAAGAGGAGAGAGAAGATTGCAGAAGAGATAGAAGAAGATGTGCAGAAGAGAGAGAAGTAGAGTGACGAGAAGAGAGAAATATTAGAAATGGAGAGAGAAAAGTAGGAAAGAGAAAGAAGCCATTGAAGTAATTAGAAATATTAGAAATGGAGAATAACAGTAATTATATTAATGTGTCAAAAGATGGGAAAATTTAATTGTCCTCTCCTTTTATACCAATGTCAGTGTGACATGGCATCAATATATTTACACACTAAATCCTTATTCTTCCAAGCTTCTTACAATCCATCTCATCCCAAAGGTTTTTGCCCTAAAAAACAAACTTACAAAGACGTGGAAAAGGACGGATAGAATAGAGTACTACTCTGTTTTTCAGCTTTACAAATGGAAAAATGAATGAAAGATGACAAACATATGGATTGAAATGAAAGAACAAAAGTAGGCCTTAGCTATATACATGATAAAAAATTCTTCAGAAGTGTTTGGAGCCATAATGTCTTCAACTAATGAGCTCAAAATGAAGTAGACAGCTTGCTATGTAAACATACCTTACTGGACCAAATTTGCCATAACTTCTAGTAGAAGAGTCCAAATGAGGTGTGCCACATGTCAAAAGGTAGCTCATGAAGAGTAATTTGATCTTATATAAGTGGCATAAATCTAAAAATTAGGCAAAATAAAAACTTTTCTAAGACAACTTGTTATCAAGTCCCTATCTGCACCATAACTAGCTCCATAGACAGTAGGCTTCAACCACCAATGTGCCCTTAGGAAAGGAAACTTGTCTAATATAGAATCAGGCCTCCAAGAAGCTTCCTTAGGTGGTAAACCCCTCCATTTAATTAGATATTCAATGGTGGAACGATATCGAAGCTTCTTCTCATGCTGACCTATGATAGCCTTTGGGATGTACTGAATAAGACCTTCTTCATCAATAGGCGGCAGCTCATCAACTGTATCAATAGGATCACCATAGAAAGGCTTAAGCTGACTAATATGGAATACATTATGAATCTTAGTAGAAGAGGGTAGCTCCAATCTATATGCCAAGTCTCCAATGTGCTTCAGGATCCAATAATAAGCTTGTTACTAGATCCATCTTTCAAAGTAGAGTACCTAGACTTGGGTGCCTTTAAGAAAACCAATTCTCCTTCTTGGAACTCTAAAGGTCACCTCTTCTCATCAGCATACATATTCATTTGGTCTTGATCTTTCCTGAGATTCATCTTATAATGTTGAAGAAGGGTCTACATTCTTTCCAACTCTTCTTTCCCATGTCAAGGGTTGATTCTTTGATTAAGGATGATTCTGGGTAAGGGCACCTTATAACCATATAGAGCCTCAAAGGGCGAAACTCCAATTCTAGCATGGGTGGAGTTGTTGTAGGAAAACTCAGTCAAGTGTAACCAAGAATCCCATGAATTCTGGACATCATAATAGAAATGGCAAAGATAAGTCTCTAGCCACTTATTTACCCTTTCTGTCTGTCTAGTCTATGGATGATAGGCCGTAGAAGGAATCAATTTAGTGCCCATGGATATGAATACCGCCTGCTAGAAGTTACTCATGAACTTTGAGTCTCTATCATGAACAATCACCTGCAGTAATTCATGTAGTCTAAAAATTTGCTCCATGAACTGATTGGCTACTTGAGAAGTAGTAAACTGGGTCTTGGTTGGAATGAAATGGGCTGCCTTGGTGAGATCTACCAGCACATATATACTATTCCATCCCTTTTTGGTAGTAGGCAAGCCAGTAATGAAGTCCATGGTAATGTGCATTCATTTACTTGTAGGAATGGGTAATGGCTGCAACAAACCACCTAGCTTATGGGTGCTGTCCTTATTCTGCTGACAAGGCATATACTTCATGACAATCCTTGACATCTCTCCACAACCCTTTCCAATAGAAGCTTTTGGTGATCCTATCATAGGTCTTGAAAAATCCAAGGTGTCTAACTAAAGGCAAAGAATGCAACTCCTCCATCATTTTCCGTGTAAAAGAAGAGGTAGAGAGAATGACATTTTTGCCATTTTTAAGCTGATAATGCGAGTTATCTTCCATGAGACCTTGCTATAATTTCTGAAAAATATGATTGAGCTCTTCATCCAAAAGATAAGCCTCCTATAGTTCTGCAATCCAATCAGTATGTAGCTTAACAGTCATTGATGAAACTTTGCAAGCCCACATATGAGAAAGAGAATCAGTCACTATATTGTCTTTGCCCTTCGTATGAGTGATGTTAAAATCATAATTTTGCAGTGTAGCTACCCACCTATGCTGCTTAGGAGTAAGATTGGATTGAGTAAGGAAATACTTAAGGACCCTGTGATCACTCTGAACTTTAAATCGAATGCCATACAAATAATGGTGCCATTTATTTATTGCATGCAAGATACCCAACATCTCTTGGTCATAAACATTCATGGCCATTTCTTTATCTGTATAAGCTTACGGCTTTCAAAGGAAATCACTCCATACTCCTGTAACAAAATAGCTCCAATGCCTCGGCTATTCGCATCACACTGTATGGTAAATTCCTTTGAAAAATTCGAGCATACTAGAAAAGGAGCGGAAGTAAGAAGTTCCTTTAGCTGGTTGAAGCTACTATTTGCAAGAGCATCCCAAAAGAAAGATTCCTTCTTCAACCTGTCAATTGTCAAAGGAATTGCAATAGTTGTATAATGCTTGATAAATTGGGGATAGAATGAAGATAGACCAAGTAATCCTCTAAGAGAAGTAGTAGTAGTAGGTGTTGGCCAATCTTTAATACATTGCACCTTCTTGGGATCAACTATATCCCTTTTTCACTAACAATATGTCCCAAGTATTCCACTTCAGTCTACATGAAAGAGCATTTCTTATCCTTAGCAAAGGGTCTATGTTGTCTCAATACATCAAAAAGCTTCCTCATGTGTGATAGATGGTCCTGAAGGGTCTTATTGTAAATCAGAATGTCATAAAAGAAGACTAAGACAAATTGAAAGAGGAAAGGCTGCAAAATCTTGTTCATTAGACTCTGGAAGGTAACTGGAGCATTTTTAAGCCCAAATGGCATCACTAGGAAATGATAGAGCCCTCGATCAGTCCTAAAAGTAGTCTTGAGCTCATCACCCTCTCGCATGCAGATCTAATGATACCTTGACCTCAAATTAATCTTTGTAAAGAATCTAGCCCCCTTAAGATCGTCAAGAAAATCATCAATCCTAGGTATTGGATACCTGTTCTTCATTGTGATCTTGTTAAGATCCTTGTAGCTAGTGCACATCCTAAAAGATCCATCTTTCTTTTTGACTAACAAGACTAGAGATGCATAGGGTGAAGAACTAGGTTCAATGAATCCCATCTCAAGAAGTTTCTTGATTTGGTTGGCTACTTCCTCTCGTTCACACTAGGGTGGCTTATTGATTGGCTTTGAGTTGGACTTCAAATCAATAGGGTGATCTACTGCTCTCCTGGGAGGTAATGAAGTAGGCACCTTGAACAAATCCCTATACTCCTCAAGAAGAGCTTTCAAGGTTGGATGACTTGCTGAATTTATGGGTTGATCTTCAATCTCTTTATTCAAATGAAAAACAAACATCTGTGAATGCCTCTTATACTCCCTTTTGAGTTGTTTAATGGTGATAAGCTGAAAATCTGATCTTCTAGGGATTCCCTATAAATGGATGAGCTGTCCATCAAAGATGAACTCCATATACAATTGTGAGAAATCCATAGTGATTTTCCTAATGTTATCAACCAATCACAATCGAGTACAATATCTATAGGCCCCATTTCTAATGTAATTAGGTTTACTTTTGCTTCAAAATTTTTAGCCAGCTGTAAAGAAACTTGTGGGCATATTTGTGTGCTAATTTCTTCTTCACCATTGGCTACTTGAACTCTTATGGGTTGCTGTAAATTAGTGGGAAGACAATTCAGCTTGTCCATAACAAACTTATTCACAAAACTGTGTATACTACCACTATCTATCAAAAGGAACACAACCTTCCCATGAATGTTACCCTTCATACAGAGTGTATTAGGGCTCTTAGAACCTATCCAAGTATCCATGGAAATGGAACAACTAGTGGCAACGAGTGGCTCATGATAAGTCCCACCTAGGTCAAAAGGAACACTCCCACCTAGATTAAAAGGAAAAGTAGGCCGGATCATAAAAGTACTCTTGCCCAACTTCTTCCTCAAGATCATCATTTTCAGTATTAGGTGCAATTGCATTAGCCTCATTAATCTCATCTTTAGAATCCTCAAAGACTAGCGTACTATGAACCTTGGCTTTTGCATTTTTGTATACACACTTTGTGGTATGATTAGGTGTATACTTTTCCCCATACTTGAAGCATAAGCCTTTTTCCTTTCTCTCTTTGTAAAGGTCCATAGGAATAGAATTGGGATTCATTTTGGATGAAATAGATTTAGGCTTGTTGTCCCCTTGTTTGAAGTCAACTTTAGGATTGTTTGTTGTCCTAAAATTACTTTGATGTCTTGAAGCATTGAATGGTGGATAAGTTGGCACCCCTAAGCCTCCACTTGGCACATGCTTGCTGCCATAAACATTACCAACTTGTCTCTATTTTAAAACAATCCTTGGTTGTCCATAACCAAGCTGAAATGAGGACTCCCTTTTATATTTCCTTCCATAGTGTTCTATAAGCTCAATAGCTTTGAAAAGAGAGGTAGGGTTTTGTGCCATGACATCAACTGATAAGGATGGCTATAAGCCATACATATACTCGTGGAGCTTAGCCTCATCTCATTGATGCTCTTTACATACATGGTCAGATTGAGGAATTGGTTGGTATAGTCTCTTACACTTAGGCCTCTTTGCTCTAAACCATACTATCTCCATGCCAATTTCTCTTTTTCAAGAGGGGAGACAAAGACTTTAACCATAAATGTCTTGAAAGCTTTCCAATTCTCTACAAGTATGTTTTCCTTTTTAATATACCTCCACCAAGTATGCGCAAATCCCTCCAAATGCAAGGAAGCAAAATGAATCTTCATATCATCAGTTTTAGGGAATATATCAAAGTAAGATTCCAATTTGGAGGTCCACTCCTCTAGATCAAATGGTGAAGATGATTGACCATTGAATTTGGCCAAAATGATATTATCTTTCAACTCTCTTTCATTGAAGGGTTGCGGTCCCAAAATAGATTGGTCATGAGTACTAGGCATTAAACCCCCAAAATGTGATGGAACTCTTCCAATAGGTGGATGAGAACCGGTATGAAACCTTCCCATTAGTAGAGGACCTCTAGGAAGTTGGGTATTCAGCCCAAAATCCTGGGAGTTGGCACCATTCAAACTACCCAAATAGTCATCATGTCTTTGTGAAGTCTCACCTATTTCATATTAGCTATTTGGGATACCCCTTTCTCCAATAATTCCATGACCTTGACCATTTTGGTTAGGTGGCTGAAGTGGGACTGTGGGCTCACTATTTGAATAAGCTTTCTCCTTTCTTTCTTTAGATCCCATTTGCATTTGCATCCATTGGGAGAGTTGAGCCATTATTTGAGCATTAGATTCTACTAACTTGTCAATAGAAGCCCTCATGACATTGAGCATGCTTACTTTCATGTGCACACAAGGTATTATTAAGTGTATTGATTTCTTTATGTACTTGGGACTCTTTAGGGCTCTCTTGGGGTATATTCTCTAGCTTAGAATCTTTGATTTGCTGTGCATAATCATCTTGGGCCTTATTTTTGCCTTACCATAATAGTGTAGTCCTCAGTACCCTCTGTTAGAAAAATGACTCTAATTTGAGCTAGGAACCTCCGATTCCAAATTTTTTTGATCCAAATCGAAGCCAAGGATGCCCTCTTTAAGATGAGCTATAGCACGCTATAATAGGTTTATGATTGAAAATTTTGCAATTCAATCTTTAAGCTAGAACTGTCCATGCTTGCACCCTATTTCAACTAGTAAATGCCATGTTTCCACCTATAAGGTAAAATAATAGTTTCAAATGGCTACCAAACCCTATTTGAATTTTGTACTTGTAAGGACCTGTAAATACCCTATAGTGTCATTAAAGTCCCTGCTTTACCCTGTTTTGCTCTTGAAGGTATTCGAGTCTTCGAAAACACTTCAATCTTCAATTATACACTCATTGTACCTATGGGAGGGATAAAAAAATAGAACATGCTCTCTACATGGGCTCCGAATCACTAGGAGGTGGGCAAAGTTCCCCTTGGATAGGTTGGTTGCACCCCTTCGGGATCTTCGATAGTGAGGGAGGGTCACCTCTCTTTTGTCCCACTATCTCCCCCAGCATCCACCTTTTTTCTCGATGGGAATATCAACATGGTAGTAGCATTCTATTCCAATCAATTAGCATGAAATGCATTTTTAAAATATTCATTTAGTCCCTTTCATGAAATGCAATTGGATGGAATCTTGAAAAATTGGATAGAGAGAGGGTCTTACCAATGCAATTCACTGACTCATTGATTGCTAGTGCTTACCCTTTTACAATATTTCAAGATTGGGTAAAAGAATTCAACCAATCAATGGACTAGAGTGAGAAATCTCATGAATCAATAGGTTTAATCAATTGGATCAAATGTAATGCTAGAAATTTCAGTTTGAAGCCTCTAATTCATTGATTAGAACTAATATGCATAAAATAAACTTTGCATTACATACATGAATGGATTGATTCAAGCAATGGTTGGCTGAAATTTGATGGAAATCGTTTCATTCTTTAATCTCTCAAACAAGTGGATTAAGCTCAACAAATGGATTAATGAGAGAGATTAAAAATTGAAGAAGAGTATCTTTGACATAGTCGATGATGACTTAATCAATCCCCAAATGCTTGATAAAGGCTCCGATGGTCCAATGTTGCCAAAATAATCTTCAAGACTTGTGTATTTAATGCTCAAGAGTAATCTTGAAGCTTCAGACGCTTAAGATTGAAGCTTTAAACCTATTTTTTTCAAATTTTGGCTCCATGAAAGCGCTTGAGTTTCAATCTTTGACCAATCGTGCTTAATCCTTGCAATTTCTTCAAGAATCCTTACTGAAATAATCCCACGGGCTGAAATGATGAAGAATCTTCAAGAAATCAATGAGAATTGAAAAGCTTGGGTTGAAGCTTTCACGACTGACCATAGACTGTTCATTTAGGGTTTCAAGAGAGTGAAAGGATGAAGAATAGACAATTATCCAGACCAAAGTGACCTCCAAAAGCAAGTGAAAAGTGCTAAAGATTGATTAGAATGGGCAGGAGGAAGAAGAGTAGCATCTTAGCAGGAATTTCAGGGTTGAAAATTAGTGCAAATTGTGCCAGCTGTCTGCTGTCTACGTGGCCAAGATCTCCAACAACATTGGTAATCAATGTGACCTCTGAAGTGAGAAGAATGAAGAAAGAGCAAGGGTTGATACTCTTGATGATTGAGAAGAAATATCTTGAAGGAAATCCACCATGGGAGCTGAAGGAAACTTGCAGGAAGAAGAAGAAGACTCTTGCTCCAAAAAGTAACCACAGTTTAACTCCAAACTAAGCCCATGTTAACTCCTATTTGACCTAGTTACCTCCAGATTGCATGAAAATTTGGTGATGACTTGCTTTTTTGTCCTTCCACCGCCATATCTGACCTTGAAGATCTCTAGATAAAGTCTCCTGCTAACCATAGATGGTCTGTAAACCTCTGCTAGTCACTATCTTTGTCAAGTACCTGTAGTACTTGTCTGAAATTGATTTTTTATGGAGAAAAATTGGATTGAAATAGAAGGAAAAATGGATCAAAGACCAATGCTCTGATACCACTTGTCAAGAAGTGAACTAGAGAGAGAGAAAGAGGAGAGAGAAGAATGCATAAGAGATAAAAGAAGATGTGCAAAGAGAGAAATAGAGTGATGAGGAGAGAGAAATACTAGAAATGGAGAGAGAAAGATAAGGAAGAGAAAGAAGCCATTGAAGTTGAGAGCAAGGTGAAGAGGAGAAGAACAATAATTGTATTAATGTGACTTTATAATTGTATTAATGTGTCAAAAGATGGAAAAATTTACATGTCCTCTCCTTTCATACCAATGTCAGTGTGACATGGCATTAATATTATTTACACACTAAATCCTTATTCTTCCTAGCTTCTTACACCACATGCCAAGAAAGTGACATGCATTCTCCAAGTCTTTCATGTCAAAGGTTTCATGCAACCTTTTGAGATAGACAAAGAATCTTCTCGTCTCTATCCCTCATAATCCACATGCCAAGAATGTGACCTACATTTCTTGATTCTTTCATGTCAAAGGTTTCATGAAACCTTTTCTTCAATGCATCCATATCCATGATTGATGTTCCAACCATAAGCATATCATCCACATAAAGAATCAAGTTCATAAGGCTTTGTGATGCCATTCCCTAGGAGTGAGCTTCAATCCATATAAGCTATTGTGGTGCTTGCATACCAACTATTCCTTACCTTCCACAAAAAAAATCTTGTAGCTATTGCATATGAATATCCTCATACAAATCCCCATGCAAGAAAAATGCCTTGATATCCATATATATAAGCTCCATATCCTCCTTACAACTAGTGCAATATTGAACAAAGGGTGGTCATTTTGACTATTCTAAGAAGATCTCATCAAAGTCTATGCCCTTCTCTTGCTTGAATCCATGGCTACTAATCTTGTCTTGTACTTAGGCAATGTATCAAATGGAGATATTTTTAGCTTGTAGATCCATTTGCATGGTGATGCATGCTTTTCCTTAGGCAAGGGAACCAATTCCAGAGTAATATTGTTAATGAAAGAGTCCATCTTTGACTACATAGCTTCTTTTCAATTATGACTAACATTCCTAGTCATAACATGAGCATGATATCAATGTTCTCCACAATATGTAACCATGACATAATCAAGAGATGGAGTGTACATCTCCAGTAGTTTAGAGACTCTCGTGGATCATTTCAACACTAGCTCAACCTAAACATTTGGCTATTCAACTATCTATCATGTTGTATATAAGGCGATCTACCTACATGTGGTAGCCCCATCCTAACATTTCCTGGCTCCTCTAGCCCTATATCATGTGGGTCTAGTTGTACATGGCACTCACATGGTGACTATCAATCTCTTGGAATACAACCCAACATATCTCAATTGTCTTGATGGATTGTTTATGCATCTTCTCCTCATTATCCATATCCAAGAAAAATGCACTTCTTAGACTCAATATCATGGCCGTTCTATTTGTCCTTAGAAATGTGCATGTAAGCCTCACATCCAAACACTCCCAAGTGATCATAAGAGGGGTTCTTACTAGACCATACCTTTTTCAGAATCTTGTTATCCAATGGCTTGCTAGTTGGTTGATTAATCAAGTGAATAGCTATCTTAACAACTTCAATCCAACAACCATAAGTGAGACCCACATTAGATAACATACTCTAAACCCTTTCTTGTATGGTCCTATTCATATTTTCAACCATAGCATTTTGAGCATGGTTGTCAAGTGCTATCAACTCCCTTTTGATACCACACATATCACAAAAGTTATGAAACATATACGAAATATACTCTCCATCATGATTAAGCCTCAAGCATTTGAGCTTCTTTTGTGATTTATTTTTTTGCATAATCCAAGAAGTTTTTAAATGCATCAAGTACATCTCTCTTCTTAAGAATAGGATAAATCCATACTTTCTTATAGTAGTATCATCAATGAAAGTCATGAGGTAAGATGCTCCTTTTGAAAGAGACCATAGACATAAACCCATATACATCATTATTCACAAGTAGCAACACCCCTTTTATTGACACTTTAGTCTATTTTCTATACATATAATAATCACACATTTCAAGACCAGAAAATTTGAAAGATGAA
>NW_028230180.1:0-20151 GCF_053477565.2 Lygodium microphyllum | reverse complement strand
TGCCTATGGCTAGTTAGGCGGCCTCACTAAATAGTGGTGGAAACCAAACAATGAATCCTAATGTTGTCCCAGTTGGTCAGCGGCTAATTCCTAATCAAGTGGTTAGGCCCATGGGTTGACAAACTGACGATCGCGGCTATGAGTTGAGTGCTTCTAATGTCTAGTCAAGCATCGCACACAAGGGAGTAAACAACCAGGTCTAGTCAAGCATCGCACACAAGGGAATAATCTCCAGCAAGATGATGGAGCAAGGCAAATATTGCAAAGAGGAAAGGCTGTTGTAGAGGAGTTACCTCATGGCAGTGGAGTCAGACTTATTGAGGATGTATGTGTCAATGATGCTAAAACTTCTAGTCTATAAGCTATCACAAGAGGTCAAAAGATTAAAGAGAGCGACAAAGGAATTGTAAAACCTGTCGAGGGAAGCCCCAAGCAAGATGCTAGGGAAAAGCGAGTCCTGAATCTTGATAAGGAAGGTAGACCGTTAAGACCTGTTGGTAGTAAAGTCGATCTTGAGGAGGATAAAGGATTGCCAAGAAAGAAGGTAAAGGCTAAAAAAGAGGCACCAAAGCCGATGGAAAGATCAAAGGAGAGAATGGTTTGGTGCGAGAAGAGAACTTTGGCTAATTACCACGACTTTGATCTGGCAAGTTCCCTTTGCGAAGTCAAACTAGATGTGAATCTCCTACAATTGATTAAACTTTCTCTAGTAGTACGCAAGGAATTCAGGAAAATCCTGCATATAGGGTATGTAGTAGAACCTTTAGGCATAGCTAGAGTGGGGGAAGATTGGTTCGATCATGCTGAAAAGCATTGCCCTAGGGTTCCAACATATCTGGATGGAATATTAGTGGAGCACGCTATCGTGGACACTGGATCCTCCGTCAATATCATAAGCTCAGACTTGATGGAGATGTTAGGTCTAGAGATCCAAAAGGATGGCTCCACACTTCTTAGGATGGTTGATGATAGTCTCAGACAACTAGAAGATTGCATTACTAAGTTACACGTTACAGTTGCGAGCATAGAATGCTATCTGGACTTTAGGGTGATAAGGTTTGCAAGATGTCCTAGCTATCGAGTTTTGCTAGGCAGGCCATGGATTCTACGGACAGACTGTCAAGTCGATATACCCGCTGGTCGAGTGATTCTAGGTTGAGGTGCCCATCGTGTAATAGTGGATGCTTACCCTGAGTCTCCTCAGAGTGAGAGAACTCCACTATCCTCCACTGAACTAGAAACAATAGATGATCCATCTAGTAGTGAGATGTCATCGAGGGATGGATCTAAGGAAGGGTTCACTGCAGAGGATATTTATCAGATAACCTTGAATGAGCCCATAGAGCCTCATGATTGAATAAGAGATGCAGACGTTATTGAGCTGGATCTTGGTACACTGCTAAATGATTCGAGGCCAATTAAATTAGGGTCCATGCTCAGTTTGGAAGAAAGAGAGGATTTTGTGTCCTTAATTGGAGAGTTTCACGACATTTTTACTTGGAGCTATGATGAACTTTGGGGTATTCCTCCTAGTCTAGCTTTGCATACTATTCCTGTAAAGGAAGGTACCTACCCTGTACGTCAAAAAGTAAGGCATATTCCTTTTTAATTAAGGGACGGTTTGTATGAGGAACTATAGAAGTTGCATAAAGCAGGTTTGATCTTCCCTGTTCAATATACAGAATGGTGTTTACCAGTTGTGATCAGGAAGAAGAAGAATAATCAAATCCATCTTTGTGTAGACTTTAGAGAGATGAATAAGCAGAATGTTAAAGATTACTACCCATTGCCATTTATTGACCAAATTTTGGATCAACTAGCAGGTAGGGAAATATATTTGTTCATGGACTGCTTTGTAGGGTATAACCAAATGGTGATCACTGAGCAAGACAAGCTAAAAATGACGTTTTTACAAACTTTGATACCTTTGCGTACCATGTGATGGCATTTGGGTTGTGTAATGCACCTGGTTTGTGGCAAAGAATAGCTGACAAGACCTTTAGTGACATCTCCCCAGAGGAGCTGAAAGTATTCATTGATGATCTGGGGGCAGCCACTGTAAGAGATAGATAGTATCATTTTGCGCAAGTGTTTTGAGCGTTGAAGACAATTTTGCATAGCTCTTAACCCACGGAAGTGCATCTTCAGAGTCCCTTATGGGCTCTTGTTAGGCCATGTGGTTACTTCCGTAGGGATTGCGAGATTGATCCTAAAAAGACCAAGGTCATAGTCACCATGAGTCCACCACGTACTCCAAAGGAAGTGCATAGCTTTCTGTCATCAGTAAGGTATTATTAGAGCTTTATCAATGCCTTGGCAAAAAGATCATTGCCGCTGACAAACCTATTGTCCTTTAACTGTCAGTTTACATGGAGTGATGCTTGCAAAGTGTCTTTTAATGATGTGAAGCAGGAGCTTGCCAAAGTACCTACTTTAAAAGCACCAAAAAGGGGCGAAAGGTTCTATATATTTTTAACAATAACCATGTATAGTATCAGTTGCTATTTGGCCCAAATTTGGAAGGAAAAATGGTACCATCCGATAGCTTTTGCTAGTCGGAAGTTGGGCATATCAAAAATTAACTACACCTATATAGAGAAGTTGTGCCTTGCAATGGTATTTGCAACCAAAAAGTTCAGGCACTACATTCTTTATGAGAGGGTGGTTTTTTTATACGAAGGCAGAAGAGCTTTGATTGTTGTTGAATAAGTTACAGCTGCCTGACCGTTTAGCAAAGTGGTTAATCACTTTGCAGGAATTTGATTATGAGATTAAGAGCAAGCCGCCGAAGCTTTAATGCATCGTAGAGTGTCTTGTGGATTTCAGAGAGCCAAAAGAGGTCGGGGTGGAAGGAAGTGACATGGAAACTTTGTTCAAGATTAATACGGCGTCTATTACCTCCTGGTATGCTGGTATAACACACTATCTTTCTACGGGAGAGAGTGGAGCTACTTTATCAAAATCGGAGAAGAGGAAGATTAAACAGCAGGCACTGAAATTTTCCTTGATCGCAGAAACATTATATTGGCAGGGTGTTGATGATATTTATCACCGATGTGTGATGCGTGACGAGGTTCCCTTTATTTTGGAAGAGTGCCATGACTGCACTTATGGAGGGTACTTTGATGGGCAGTTAACAGCACAGAAAGCTTTAAGAAGCTGGATATTGGTGGCCATCCATCTTCCAAGATTCATTTGAGTATGTCAAGAGATGTGATACATGTCAAAGACATGATAGTCGAGAGAGTAGGAAGCATCCACTTACGGCTATCATGGCTATCCTTCCATTTGAGAAGTGAGGCATCGATTTTGTGGGTCCTATCACCTCATCGTCTACTACTCAGAAGAGGTACATTATAGAACTAATTACTTTATAAAGTGGTCAAAAGCACGGGCAACGAGGCAGGACAATGCAAAAGAGACTGCCAGTTTCCTACTTGAGCAAATCGTCTAGCGATTTGGTCTGCCAAAGGAAATAGTATCGGACCGTGGAACTCACTTTTTAAATAAAGTGATTAAAAGTCTGACTAAAGCTTGGAAAATCATGCATAACAAGACGACCCCCTATAATCCGCAAGAAAATGGACAAGTCAAAAGTACCAATAAGTAGCTTGTGAGTATCCTATCCAAGATAGTCCCCGAAAAGAAGCGAGACTGGGATACAAAATTATATGTGGCAGTTTGGGCGTATAATACGACGTTTAAACGAGCCACTGGCCACACCCCATTCAAATTAGTTTATGGGGAGGAGTGTGTATTGCCCTTAGAAATTGAGTTGCTGACCATTACATTTGCAATCAATCATTCTCTGGGTGATGAAGATGCCCTATTTGAGTGGTTTACGAATATAGCCCACTTGGACGAGCTCAAATTGTAGAGTTTGTTGCATCAAGAGGTAGCTAAACGTCGGATGAAACGGTTGCATGATTTGAAAGCAAAGAAATATACTTTTAAAAAGGAGCAGTTAGTTCTATATTACGATGCGAGTAGGGAGCTATTTCCAAGAAAGTTGGAACCTCGATGGGATGGCCCTTACAAGATAGTTCAGATAGGTAAAAATAAGTCCACAGTTCTATTAGTTGATCGACAAGGAGTGGAATTTAAGAATAAGGTTAATCTTAATAAGATTAAATCTTATTTCTAAGTATACTAACGTGGAAAAATGCATTGTAGGTCCATGCTGGGGTTGATTTGAGACCTGCAGGAGAACTTAAATTGGTTGATGGGGCAGTTAATCCCTTATTTGGAGCACCCATATCTCAAGCAAAGATATCATCAGGGGAGGCTTATTTGGTGGAGCAAGGGATATAAAGTGATTGAGCAAGAAGGCGGTACCTTTGTGTGGGAAATTAAAGTTTTCTGCCATCACTGCTTACAAATCTTGACAAGCATCCCTGTTGAGATTAATGAAGAAGGTGCGATGGAGCCATCAGTTCATCCTCTAAATATATTGAGCTTTAACTATCATAATTACAAATAGGGGAGTTCTTGATGACCGGCAATGTAAACCCATTATGGACATATACATTATACTTTGATGGAGCGTCCAGGGGAGCTAATAGAAAATGAAGTGTTGGAGTAGTTATCCGAGATCCCCGACATAGAGTTACAATGAAATTGGTTGCTTACCTCTCGGGGTAGGATTCACTAACAACATGGCGGAGTATAAAGCCTTGATTATGGGACTGAATATTGCCAAGAAAGGTGGTATTAGGCGGTTGTTACTAAAAGGGAATTCCCAACTAATCTTAGATCAACTCAATGAGACATATACAGTCCAGAATCCTCTCCTTTGTATGTATCATCGAACTGCTATAACCCTACTTGATGAATTCGAGAGCATATCTCTTCAGCTGATTCCAGGTTATTGCAATCAGTTTGCGGATTCCTTAGCTAATTTTTCTTATGAAGAGGACCTCTTTTTCAACTCTGGTTCTAGTTTGGATGTTGTTATTGATAATGGGACAGGACCTGGTTGCTTGTGGAGAATGTTATCAGACCACGTGCTATATGGCAGGTGATGGTTGATATGGGTAATGCAAAGAGTAGCCGAGACCCATATACCATTGTTATCTTACACCCATAGGTTGATCAGACGACATGTTATGCATATGCCTCTTGCTATATATATAGGAGGTATGGGCCATAATTTGATGCATTTGGCTTAGGGCTACGAGCCTTATTTTTCCCCTTGGAATGGAGTGTATTTGCGTATATTTATCTTTTTCCAAGGAGGGATCTCTATGAGTTGTTTTATTTGATTCTGTTAGGCCAAGAGAGCAAGTTGCTTTAAGTAGTTAATGTCTGATTTCTTTAGGCCAAAAGGGCCCTTTGTTTTCAAGTTTTAGTAATCTATCTCTTTAGGCCAAGAGGGCCCGTTAATTAGTAGTGAAAAGTGTTATTTCTTTAGGCCAAGAGGGCCCTATCTTTGTTTGGTGCATGTATGTTTAATGTTTTGTTGTTTTAGTGATTGCGCCATACAGGTTGACGAAGTTGCTGGAGGGAGGCTTTGCTGCAAAGGAGCTTCTTGTGGCCATTCCAGGTGGTTTCGTCCCCTTTTGGAGTTTTTTCCCTTAAGCAATTAATGATATATGTGCGGGTGAGGGTTACTTTCTTTTGTTTGTTGGGGATCAGCAATCAAGGCATGAAGTTCTAGGTTTAGGTTAGGTATGTTTGGGGGAGGTCTGAGTAGTCATTGCCTCCTGTAAGGCATTGCTAGGCATTGAAAGACCTGTTTTAGAAGGCAGTTCTAGTGACCCTGTTCTGTTGACCTGCTAGGTGACCGTTCTAGGAGTTCCTGTTAGTTGTGAGGTAGTTAGAGAAGCCTACTAAAAAAATGATGGAAAGAGACAAAATGTAACGTGTCCCCTAGTATCATCCAGGACACGTCTTAGCAGTCCATCGAAAAGGATGTCTAGAAAACTCTGCCTGGCACTCCCATGGAATGTTACAAGTTTTGCGATCTAGGTCTTGTTGAGATATCGAGCTCCACTCGTGATACGCCAGGGTGACCGTTGTATATTTATGTCACCGACTTGTCAGTTGCAGACGCGGTTGGTACACCGCCCATGAATAATAGCTACATGATAGCTATCCTTATCTACTCTAGTTCGTGGCTCAGTTAGTATGCCACCTTAGTTAGTTGAGTTTGGTTTGAGACCCATATATAGGGTTCTTCTATTTCTTTGTACTAGAGTTCTTTTGGCTTACACAACTAAGAAGAGGAAAACTGTTTTCAGCCTCCACCCTTGTGTGTCTTCCCCCATTGTGCAAGCAAGAAAGCTTCAAGCGAGACTCCTTCCTTCTCTCCCACAATCTTGACATGGTATCAGAGCCTTGTTCGTGGTAAGGAGCTCAAGAAAGCAAGCCAAGCTCGCGGTGGTCTGGTAAGAGGAGCAGTGTTGCTTTCATTTCCTGTTTTGGGAGCAGATCTCTGCAGGTAGCACAGCCGGAAATTGCAGGAGTGCATTGTCTCAGGTTGAGACGCCCTTCGCGGTGAAGCAAGAGGGCAGTATATGCTGCGGGAATGGGCTTTAGCCCTCGGCGACCTTGTTTTTTTGATTTGAGGCCATTTCGGGGCCTGTTTTGCAGACGGAAGTTTTCTGCACTCACTCAAGAAAAGGCTCAGTTTTATGCTGTGCGACCACTGTTCTACAGGTCGGTGAAAAGTTACTGTAGAAATTGCATCGTATGCTTGTGCGCAGAGACATTGGGAGTTTCAGAATCATCCTTGGTTCCTGTTTATGCAAAATCGTCACTAGGAAGTGACTGTGTGGTCAAATACCACTTTCGCCAGTTTTGCAGATTTGCCCTTGTGAGGGTGAAGCTGTGTTTTTTGCAGTGACAGAATTTCTTGCAGTATTCTGTAATGGCGTCTGATTCTCTTTCACAGATTGTCACTGAAAAGCTTGACAAAAACAACTTCCAGGCATGGAAGTTTAGAATGACGAATTTCCTTATGGGAAAAGGATATTGGGAATTTGTTGCAGAAAATGAAGAAGAACCAGTTCTTCCTGATGTTCCCAATCAACAACAAATGCAGGCATTTAAAACATGGCATGAGAGAGCCAGGAAAGTTATGTATTGGCTGTCTATCAGTATTTCAGACTCTATGATTGTGCATATTCAGGATGCAAGTACGCCAAAGGAGGCATGGGATACTTTGTCAAAAATGTATAGCACAAATACGCAAGCCAGGAAAATGCAGCTCAAGCAAGAGTTGCATAATGTGCAAAGAGAAAGTATGAGCATCAACGACTACCACATGAAGGTGAAGAAGATTGCAGATGCACTTGCTTCCATTGGGTCACCAGTGGAAGATGATGATTTAGTTTCCGTGACCTTGAATGGTCTAGGAAAGGATTATGCACAGTTTCGGACATCCATTTCAGTTCGTGAAAGATTTCCTGATTTTGAGGAGTTGATTGCTCTTCTAATTTCTGAGGAACAGAGAAATGGTGGTGCATCTTCTTCAGGAGGAACTTCAAAAGAAGCTGTCTTCTACTCAAATGCTGGAAGAGGTAGAGGCAGAGGTAGAGGAGGCCGATTTGGAGGCCGTGGCAGAAATCAGAATATGCAGCAAACTCAAGAAAACCAGTCCTATGGAGGAGGACGTGGTAACTCTAGAGGCAGGGGGAGCCAAAGAGGTCGTGGTGGATGGCAAAGAGGCCAAAATGCAAACAGTAATGTTGAATGCTACTACTGTGGTAAAATGGGTCATATGGCTAAAGACTGCTATAAAAAGCAGAATGACATCATGAATGGAAAACTGCAACAAGGGAATTATGCATCTTCTAGTAGACAGGGTGATGACAGAAATGAGCATTTGTTCATGGTGCAGCACATGAACAATTCTATGACAAGTGCAGAAGAAAGCAATGATGTATGGTATGTTGACTCAGGTGCATCAAACCACATGACAGGTCATGCAGAATGGATGGAGGATGCAAGGAAAATGGAAAAACCAGGATTTGTGGAGACTGGTGATGATACTGCACATCCTATTGTGCAGATTGGAAAAATTCCCTTGTCTATGCAGGGTGGGAAAAAGAAATACCTGTCCGATGTATTTCATGTCCCGAATATCACCAAGAATCTGGTTTCAGTTGGTCAAATGGTTGAACAGGGCTTGCAGGTCAGATTTAATCCTCATGGATGCTTTGTTGAGGATATGAAAAATAAAGGTCGCTTGATAGCAAAAGGAAAGAAGAAGGGCAGAATGTTTACATTGGATGCAGACATGTCTGAATTGAGTGCAGCAATGTTTGCACATGGGACCGGTGTAGTTGCAGATATTGATATCTGGCATAAACGCATTGGTCATGTTAATGTACAGCGACTTAAATCAATGCAGGCCCAAAATATTGTTGCAGGATTGCCCAAATTCAAGGTTGCAGAAATGCATAAGGTATGTGAAGCCTGTCAGTTTGGAAAACAGGCAAGGAAACCATTTCCTAGACATGTTCAAGAGAGTGAGAAGCCATTGGAATTAATTCACTCTGATGTGTGGACAACTAAAGCTGCATCTCTTGGAGGCTGTCATTATTTTGTCAGTTTTATTGATGACTATAGCAGAAAAGTTTGGGTGTATTTTATGAAAAAGAAAAGTGAAGTTTTTGGGCATTTCAAAACTCTTAAAGCTATGGTTGAAAAAGAAACAGGCTTGCAGATAAAATGCCTAAGGTCAGATGGAGGGGGAGAGTACCTCTCAAATGAGTTTGCAAAGTTCTTGCAGGAGCATGGCATAAAGCAGCAATATTCATGCAGTTATACCCCACAACAAAATGGAATTGCAGAAAGGAAAAACAGGCATATTGGAGAGGTATCTCGTGCCATGCTCAATGAAAAAGACTTGCCAGATTTTTATTGGGCTGAAGCAGTTGCTACAGCAGTCTACATAATGAACAGGACTCCCACTGCAGCAATACATGGAATGACTCCAGAGGAGAGGTATACTGGTAGGAAACCAGATATTTCTCATTTGAAAATTTTTGGTTGCATTGCCTATGTACATGTGCCAGATGAGCTGAGATCCAAGTTGGATCCAAAAGCTGAGAAGTGCATCTTTATTGGTTACTCTCTGCAGCAAAAAGGGTATAGATGCTATAACCCTTCTACTCGTAAGTTTACAGTGAGCAGAGATGTTGTTTTTGATGAGATGAGTAGCTGGTATAAACCAGTAAATGTGATTGATGATGAAGATGCACAAAATGGTAATGCTACACAGAATTCACAGCAGCAGTCACAAAATATTAGTGGACCTGGAGCGTCCTCTAGCAGTGGTTCACATTCTTCGCCATGGACAGGCAGATTGAGATCAGGAGAATCTTCTCAAAGTAATGCAGATAGTGGTATGCAGGTATCACGAAAAGGAAAAGAGAAGGTTGATCAGCCCATGTTTGATGTGAATGCAGGTCACTCTTATGTGGATGGTGAATCCAGTGGCTCAGAACAGAGCATTGATGATGAGTTGGGTATTCCTTCTATTGTTACACCTGGAGTAAGGAAGACCAGGGATGTTTTGAGAGCACCTGGGAGTGAACCTACTTTGCACAGGTCTACAAGAGCTAGGTATCCTGTGGATAGGCTGAAATATGATGGATTTACAGCCATTCACTATGCATATATGGTCAAAGTGATACAGGAACCAGAACCCACATCTTTTGAGCAAGCCATGGGAAAAGAAAAATGGGAGAAAGCCATGGATGAAGAAATGGATGCCTTGGAAGCAAATGCTACATGGGAGTTAGTACCTTTGCCTAAAGGTAAGAATGCAATTGGCTGTAAGTGGGTTTATAAGGTGAAGCACAATGCTGATGGTTCTGTGAACAGATACAAGGCAAGATTAGTAGTCAAGGGGTATGCACAAACATATGGCATTGACTATGAAGAAACATTTAGTCCGGTTGCAAGGATGGCAACCGTAAGAGCAGTCATTGCTATGGCTGCATCAAAGGGATGGTCTTTACATCAAATGGATGTAAAGAATGCCTTCTTGCATGGTGATTTGCAAGAAGAGGTCTATATGGAGCAGCCACCAGGTTATGTGCATGCTGTTCATCCTGAGTTTGTTTGCAGGTTGAAGAAAGCCTTGTATGGCTTGAAGCAAGCACCTAGAGCATGGTCTGACAAGATAGGACAGTATCTTGTCACTATTGGCTTTCAGATTTCCAAGGCAGATTTCTCACTTTATGTGAGAAAAACAGAGAAAGGTATTATGCTGCTTGTCATTTATGTTGATGATTTGATTATGACAGGTGACAGTGATGAAGATATCCTTCATGTGAAAATGCAATTGAAGCAGAAGTTTGAGATGAAGGATTTGGGAGAGCTGCGTTATTTCTTGGGCATTGAGGTGATTAGATCACCAAGTGGGATACAGCTCTTGCAGAGGCAGTATGGATTGGACATGCTGTCCAAATATGGGATGACAGGTTGTAAGCCTATTTCAGTTCCTTTGGAGCAAAATGTGAAGCTGAGCACAGATGCAGGTGAGCTTCTAGAAGACCCTACTATGTATAGACGCATAGTAGGAAGTTTGATTTATATGACTATTACCAGGCCAGATTTGAGCTATGCTGTTGGATTGGTAAGTCAGTTTATGCAGGCTCCAAGGAAACCACATTTGGATGCGGCTAGACGCATACTTAGGTATGTGAAGTCCACATTGCAGTATGGACTATTTTATGAGACTGGGGTTCAGATACAGTTGCATGGATACACTGATGCTGATTGGGCTGGTAGTATTTCTGATAGACGATCTACCAGTGGATATGTATTCTCTTTTGGGAGTGCTGCAGTCACTTGGAGCAGCAAGAAACAACCTACAGTTGCCTTGTCGAGCACAGAGGCTGAGTACAGGGGTGCAGCAATGGCTGCATGTGAGGTAGCTTGGTTGCATAAGCTACTTTATGATATGCATCAGTCTACAGATGGGCCAGTTGTCATTTATTGTGACAACATGAGTAGTATACACTTGGCAAATAACCCAGTCTATCATGCTAGAACAAAGCACATTGAGGTGCATTATCACTATGTGCGAGAGAGGGTTTTACTAGGTCTTATTGATCTAGTTTATGTCAGCACAGAGGATCAGGTAGCTGATATATTCACGAAGGCATTGGGCGCAGAGAAGCTGCGCAAGTTCAGAGACCTGCTTGGTGTGCAGGAATTGGGATTGAGCTCGAGGGGGAGTGTTGAGATATCGAGCTCCACTCGTGATACGCCAGGGTGACCGTTGTATATTTATGTCACCGACTTGTCAGTTGCAGACGCGGTTGGTACACCGCCCATGAATAATAGCTACATGATAGCTATCCTTATCTACTCTAGTTCGTGGCTCAGTTAGTATGCCACCTTAGTTAGTTGAGTTTGGTTTGAGACCCATATATAGGGTTCTTCTATTTCTTTGTACTAGAGTTCTTTTGGCTTACACAACTAAGAAGAGGAAAACTGTTTTCAGCCTCCACCCTTGTGTGTCTTCCCCCATTGTGCAAGCAAGAAAGCTTCAAGCGAGACTCCTTCCTTCTCTCCCACAATCTTGACAGGTCTTCCCGTGTCTGCCACGTAGCGGAAGTATCCTGGCTGTTCCCCACTTAGGATCGACCGGAATTAGGGTTTTCCTGATTGATCATTAGCTAACAGAACTAGCGTCAGACCCGAGCGAACTAATTTACGTAGAAACGCCAGGTCCGAAGCGGATTCACACTGCACTTGGTTCAAGGAGAATGGGAAACGAGAGGGATGCAAGGCTCAACCTTTCTGCCATAAAGCATAGTCCCATTCCGTTCCCCTAAAATAGCGTAAATCGGGTAAGACGTAACTCTAGGTCATCGTTCTCGTATTCGTTTTGATGATGATAATCCTCCTGCTGTTCTTCGAGATTTTTGAGAAAAGTTCCCAGCTAACCGGGACCACCCAACCGTAGGACGGACCCATGGCCCATCCTCTGCACTTTCCTCGGTTTGTTTTAGTTATGTAATTATCTAACACATTAATTTGACATATAATAATCAGTTTCTTTAATTAACCCTGTTTAGCACTGGTTCCTTCACGTAATCTTATCACGTGACATAGAAAAACAATATCAAGCAAGTTCTTTTAACATTTCATCATTTTATCTTTGAAATACAAGGAGTTCCGCTCGTAGGCTTGTCCATAATCCGCCCGAAGGCTATCTAGTAATCCCCAAGGATCACTATTGCAAGCTCCCGCCTGTAAACTAGTATGCGGGCCTCGAGATCCAATCCTGAGTCACGTTAGCCTCTTGTGCAGGACCCGGAAGGCGAGGGATTTACAGCCAGAGCCCCCCCTAGCACCCAAGCGTCCTGCTGCTCCAAGTAGAACTCAACGTAGAGACATCTCGCGGTGGGTTCGGTCCACATTCCCGACGCAATCAACAACCCCCTTGGTTAGGGTCAGGCAGGCAGTCGGGGGTAACTGAAGCTGCCTCTCCCTTCAGGCCTTTAACCTAAAGTATAGGTACTATTCTAGGAATAGAATACTTGTTCTTGACTGTTGATTGATTCAACCCTTGGTAATCAATACATAGTCAAAGTGTCCCATCTTTCTTTTTCTGGAATAGTACTGGAGCTCCCCACGGTGAGTTGCTAGGTCGGATGTAACCCTGATCTAACAGTTGCTTGAGCTGTTCCTTCAACTCAATTGCTTCTGGTATGGACATTCTATAAGATCTCTTTGCGATTGGTGCAGCTCCAGGCACTAGCCTAATCTCATGATCTACTTCTCTTGGAGGCAGAAGTTCAATCAATTCCTCAGGGAATACGTCAGCGTATTCCTTTAGCCAAGAAGGTCCTTCATGAAACTCTTACTTTTGATCTAACTTGTTGAGTTTGACTAGGTAAACGGGTAATCCTTTTCTGACTCCTTTTATGATCCGAGATACTTTGGCTAATTGAATTCTTGGCACTCCTGCCTCACCTTGAGTTGTGACAAATTCCCTTTCAGAGTTTCGAAAGGAAACTTGACCCTTTCCGCAATGAATGTGGGCGTCATTAGGCTTAAGCCAATCCATCCCGAGTAGACACTCATGGATACCTAAATTCATGACTCTGAATTTAACTGAGGTTTTCTTTCCTCCTAGAAAGAATTCCACCTTAGCAGTTTGCCTGGTACAAGTTACCTCGCGACCGTTTGCCAATTCCACAAGCAGGGTAGGTGCTTCTACTGTGGGTATTCCTAATCTTTTTGCACATGCTAGTGAGATAAAGGAATGTGTACTGCCACAATCAATCAAGGTTTTGAAACCTTTACCTTGATAGTCCGACGGTGTCTGAATCACCGAGAACTGGCGATTTGGCCCTTTCTTGTGTAAAGCGGCATGGACTATCGCTCTCTCGAATTCTGCTTCCATAGTCGGATCTTCCTCATCTTCTTCTTCGCATCTTTGCCTATTGGCAATGCAAGCAGTTCTTTCTCTTCCACGAGTGGCGGCTCCTTGACCACGGCCTGCACCTTGGAAAGGCGTTTGACGATGTCCCCCGCTGAGCTTGGGACATTGCCTCTTGAAGTGACCGGGTTTGTTGTAGTGGAAACATCAGAGGTTTCGGCCATTACTTTGAGTAGGAACAAAGTTGTTGACGTTATTTGTCCTTGCTTTCTTCCTTTGTCCCTAATTGTGACCTTGAACTCTCTTCATTTGAGATCTGAATGCTCCTCTGTTCGGGTCACTATAGGACCAAGTTTTGTTACCCCTTGGTCTAGCTTGCACCTCCTGAATTATAGGCGCCACTCGAATGAGTGCATCCTAAAGATCTGATGGATGCATAGATTCGAGACGGGTATTTACGGGTGGATTTAAGCCCGCACAAAATTTGGACACCTGCTGCGTCATGTCCATCTGTGGCGCATACTTTAAAAGTGAGACGAATTTAGAGTAGTATGCGTCAAGAGTGAGTCCTATCTGCTTTAGCTCGTAGAACTCATTCATTTTCTGTGTACAATATGCAGGTGGCAAATATCTTCCCTGCACGGCTTTCCTCAACTTCTCCCAGGTAACGGACCCCTCTGAAGTCCCTTGATCCCTGCACCATTGCTTCCACCAAAGTCTGGCTTCGCCGGTGAGTTTTAACTTGGTGAGCATGGCCTAATTGGTAGGTGCAGTACCAACTGCTTCAAAGTAATCCTCCATGGATTCAATCCAAATTTCGGCATCAGACTGGACGAATCTGCCTCTCCCGTCAAACTCGGGTGGCTTTATTTGCTTGAGGAGGAACTTCTTCTCCTGGGTCATAGCAGTACTTGATGTAGGGGGCGAATTTGGAACCTGTACCTGGGGTTGTGACTAGATAAAAGTTTTCTTAACATTATTATATGATAATCGATGTTAACTTATCTTTCATTTTTAGTTCAGCTATCTTGTAAACAATGTAGCTACTTAACTTTTAACATCCCTTATGCACAGCCAGATATTGATAAAAGAAGTCTTTATTTGTATTTACATGAGCGTAGCCTTATACAACGTCTCGTGTGATGATAATCCAATCATTACATTCAGTTTGGGGAGAACAACGTTGTATTGCATTTGTCTACAGGAACTGTGTAATAGTAGGGTTTTTGGTCATGGATCTTTAGGAATCGATAATTCATTGGAAGTTCAAGATACCCTTTCCGTTGGAATCCATACTTCTCATGGCGGCCCAATACTTTAATCCTGTCGGCTGGGATTATACGGGTTACTTCCTCATATACATATGAGTTCATTTCAACCCTCCAACCTTGAATATGTAAAGTCGAATTTACGTGAGCTTCCACAAAAATGAACAGCTTCACGATTTTCAAGTCTTCCAATCACTTGATCCTCTTTAGGTTGGTCTGTAGATAAGCAAACCGGTGGGCGGCTATATAGTAGATTCCTAAAGACCCCGTCCATCTTCGTTCTATGTATAAAGGTGATGGATTATAAATCTGCTCCAGGATGTTCATCATCCCAATTCTTTGTCTATAAAGCGGAGAATGCATTGCTGTCATAAACATGACCCGAAATACCAAAAACTTGTTCCATGCTTCATAATTCTGCAAGACAACATTGAAGGTGAGAAAATGTTTGGACAGCAACAATTTCTTTACTTCATTTTATTGAGATCTCATAAAAATAATTCCGTTGTTGGTCGGCTCTGATACCAACTTGTAACATGTCCCCTAGTATCATCCAGGACATGTTACAAGTTGGTATCAGAGCCGACCAACAACGAAATTGTTTTAGAAGCCTACTAAAATAATGATGGAAAGCCTACTAAAATAATGTGTTAGAGAAGCCTACTAAAATAATGATGGCAAGAGACAAAATGTAACGTGTCCCCTAGTATCATCCAGGACACGTCTTAGCAGTCCATCGAAAAGGATGTCTAGAAAACTCTGCTCGACACTCCCATGGAATGTTACGGGTTTTGCGATCTAGGTCTTCCCGCGTCTGCCACGTAGCGAAAGTATCCTGGCCATTCCCCACTTAGGATCGACCAGAATTAGGGTTTTCCTGATTGGTCATTAGCTAACAGCAACTAGCATCAGACCCGAGCGAACTACTTTACGCAGAAATGCCAGGTGCGAATCGGATTCACGCTGCACTTGGTTCAAGGAGAATGGGAAACGAGAGGGATGCAAGGCTCAACCTCTCTGCCATAAGGCATAGTCCCATTCCGTTCCCTTAAAACATCGTAAATCGGGTAAGACATAACTCTAGGTCATCGTTCTCGTTATTCGTTTTGATGATGATGATCGTCGTGCTGTTCTTCGAGATTTTTTAGAAAAGTTCCCAACTAACCGGGACCACCCAACCGTAGGACGGACCCATGGCCCATCCTCGGCACTTTCCTCGGTTTGTTTTAGTTATGTAATTATCTAACACATTACTTTGACATATAACAATCAGCTTCTTTAATTAACCCTGTTAAGCATTGGTTCCTTCACGTAATCTTATCACGTGACATAGAAAAACAATATCAAGCAAGTTCTTTTAACATTTCATCATTTTATCTTTGAAATACAAGGAGTTCCGCCCATAGGCTTGTCCATAATCCGCCCGAAGGCTATCTAGTAATCCCCAGGGATCACTATTCCAAGCTTCCGCCTATAAACTAGTATGCAGGCCTCGAGATCCAATCCCGGGTCACGTTAGCCTCTTGTGCAGGACCCGGAAGGCGAGGGATTTACAGCGAGAGCCCCCCCTGGCACCCAAGCGTCCTCCTCCTCCAAGTAGAACTCAACAGAGAGACCTCTCGCGGCGGGTTCGGTCCATGTTCCCGGCGCGGTCAACAACCCCCTTGGTTAGGGTCAGGCAGGCATTCGGGGGTAACTGAAGCTGCCTCTCCCTTCAGGCCTTTAACCTGAAGTATAGGTACTCATTTAATTTGTAATTCATATTTCAAACAGAGCTCTAAAATCTCTAGCAAGCACAAACATTTCCGTTAATCAACCGAGTTGTTTGGCAAACTGCTAAGGAAGTGTTCTTTCCTTTTTGAGTGTATCAGCACTCGTTCCCAAGGTGTCTTGTAACTTGGCAAGATCTCTTACATTCCGGTGTAGGGCATACCCAACTTGGTTAACCCTAAGGTGCCTTAGATATGCTAGTTTTTGGTTTACAACTTTCCTTATTTAGAAGGATATCCAAAAATACGTCTTTTTGCAAGATAACCTGTGTAGGGATTTGCCGTATTTGATGAGGGTTTTTACCCTTCTTCTACCCCTTTCTCCTTGTGAATCAATCACAAGACTAAATGATTTCATACTTGTTGCGCAAGTCCTGCGATGGAATAATCTATTTAGATTCTTTAAGCTGACGTATGTCTGGCCTAGGGTTTCTTCTTTTAAGAACCTTAGGGACAAACCCTAGTTTCTTATCTTTATGAATTTATTGTCCCTACGGTAAGGAAAGTAGTCAAGTACTTAGGGTATGAATGTTTCTATGTTTAAATTGGTTTAGTTATCTTTCGGAAGGTAACATTAATCTTCTTGTCATGGTTTTGCTATCCTTGTGACAATTTACTTTCCAGTCGATACAGCTTAATTTTAACTTCCGTTTTCCTTACAGATGAACTCATGCCAAATAAGAGCATTTGCCTTGCTAAGATGTGCAATTAGCAAAGATAAATTCCTAGTGATTTGAGCATTGAAAGAAACCTTTCATGAATTTAACCATTTACAACGATTCGTTGCGAAAGGAATAAGACTAATGGTGCAAGATATAATTTTAACACCTTAGGATTTAACTAAAATATACTACTATAGTAAATGGCTAATCTTGCTCGTAATTTATAATGCTTGATGCAATTTGAAGAAAGCTAAGTTGTATACATTGTCATTCATAAGCTAAACTCCTTCGTTACAAATAACTCGAACAAATATATCCTATCCTTAATAATTTTTCTTTGCATGATCGACTTAAAACCGAATTAAAGCCAAGAAGAAAAACCTGGCTTTGAGGTGAGATATCCACATGGATACCGGGGGATGACCCTCCCGTAGCTACACCTTGGACTTTCTTCGGCGGCATCGTTGTTCGAATGTGAGATAGCCTTTTCCTCTTTCTTCAGGAATTCCACCGTCTTCTCCTTCCTTCCCTTTCTTTTGTCTTTTCCCAGTCTTCCTCCTTCACTCCTTCTTTTTACTCCCTCTACCTTCCCTCCCTATTTTTTTTCTCTCACGGATACTTTTCCCTTACGGGATATCATACGAGGCCATGATGATGAATTGGATTTTTAGGTTCAGGGGGGGAAAATAATAAGGGGGATATAGGGGATTACGAGAAAAACTTAGGGAGTTGTGGGAAAAAAAAGAAAAGAGTTATGAGGGTGAAAAAGGGCTTAGTGGAATAAAACACGGGGGGAAAAGTATAGGAAGGGGGTCTTGGGGGATTTTAGGTCATGGGGGGGGGGGGGGGGTGTGAACATCGGTTTGTTTGATAAAACTAAGAAAACAAAGCTCAGCTAAGAGAGCACATGCATAAAAAGGTCTAAAAAGTGAATGAAGGAATCAATGAAAGAGAATGAAAGTCTTCAAGGTAGCCGAAGGACAAAGTAGCCTATGGGTGTGACTCGATTAGCCTAAAGAGCTAAGAGGGGGGGGAAAGAAACAAGGGCTTAGGGGGGATAAAACCCAGGGGGAAAACAAGGGCCTTATGGGGATTAGAACCGGGGGGGGGAACAAAAAAAGGGTATGAAAGGGGGCTTAGGAAGCCCCCTTGGAAGCTTCCAGGAGCTTCAAAGGAAAAGGCCACGTGGGGGGGGGGAAACACGACTTCCCAGGCGGCGATTCGACGGTTAAGAGGTGGCTATGGCGGACTGTAGTGGCAATTCAGAACGGCCGCGGCGTGTCTCATCTTCCAATGGCAGCAAGGCTTGGTTTTTTTCCCTCTCTCCTTCACAGCCACCCTCTCACTCCACTTCACGGTTGCCCAGCGAGACAGAGTATCCACCACTCTCTTTCTTCCTCCTCCGACCCCCCAGCGTGCAGAGTTCTCGTCCTCATTTATAGTGGAGGGGAGGGGGATCTTCCCTCCCTGCGTGTCGACACGCATGTCCCCCCTCCCTCCATAAGGCTCCAACAAGGAGCTTAATGGCTCCTACTATTTCCCTCCCTCTCCAGCTTGTTAGTCGGGTGGAGAGATAGGGGGAAATTTTTAAAAAAAATATTTATCCAAAATCGTTTCTTACGCGGAATATTACACAAAACCATAAAGATTTTAAAGATAATATATGAATATACGAAGGTGTGTAAAAATGGATTTTAACCCCTATAAAAATAAAAAAAGGAAAGAAAGAAAAATCCTTGAGCTGTTGTTTATCGTCTTGCGAAGGCCTGGTAGGTTCCTGGGGACGAGTAATACCCGAGGCCAATACCTTGTTTTCCTTGGGGTGACATCTTGCCAAAAAATAAAGAAAATAAAAAAAGGTTGGAGTGAAAATAAAAGTGAGCATTAGAAAAGGATTCAATGTCGCCTTGCGAGGGCTTGGTAGGTTCTTGGGTACCGAGACAGGACCTGAGGCCGATGCTCTGTTCTCCTTGGGTCACTATGCTCGTCTCCCTCCTTTTTACACGCCCGAGTATGGACAATCAGACGCTAAAAGGGAAAAACTGTGCTAAAAAAGATTATACCTTTTGATCAGGCTATAGGAGTCCTCGCCTAGGAGGAGCTCCTGCTTTAGTTGTCCTTAGCTAGGTAGGTAGTTCAGACCACCACTTAGGATGACCTCTTTGATCGTTATTTTTAGCTTGGTTATGTTGGAGCAGTTGGTTAGCGACTCGCTTCAGACTTTCTGTCAGATTATGCTGGCCCTACTCCTCGTGGATTTCATGCCGCCTTGGTTTTGTCAAGGGATAGGGTATGAGGTGTGATGTGTTGTGTTGTGTATTTTTTGTATCAGCTTGATGCTCCTTTTTGTTGTTTTGTGCAGATCTATTCGTGGGATTCGACGGGCTGAGTTGCCCTATCCCGTGTTCGCCAATGATAGATGATTTTTGATGCTGAGAAGTGCTTAAAAATAGCCAAAATTTAGGAATATTAGGGAAAAAATAGACTTCGTCGAGGGCGACGGTGGCAATTAGTACGATTTTAAGCGGCAATACCTAAAAAATACATAAAAGAGCCACTGGACGGCGGTCAGAGAGTTTTCATAAATTTTTGGCATGACAGATGAGACCTTGGGAGATGCTCGACAATGGAAGACTTCAAGACGGATGCCCAAGATTTTTCAAACCAAGAATCGGACACCGGATGTGGAAGAGGGAGTGCCCGGAAGGCCAAAGGCCAAAATGGCAAGTGAGAATGGACTTTAGGAGAGCCCAAAGGGTGTGACCCTTTGGGGCTCCGTTTGGGGAGCCCAAACATAAAAAAAGTGGGGGGTACTTTTTTTTCTCACCAGGAGACGAAGAAGGCGCCATGCCACGAAATGGGGGAGAGATGGAAAATGCGGCCAGAAAACAACCCCCCAACTGATCTTGGCCCTGAGATGGAAAATGGGGCCTAAAAAAAACGCCCAAACTGATCTTGGCCTTGAGATGCTTCTATCCTTCACTCTCCATCACTCCAATCTGCTCCTCCAACGCCTGCCTAGTTGTGGAGATGCAAATCTAGTATTTCTCTCTCCTCCCTCTCTCTCCTGCATAGAGACAATTCATGTGCAAGAAATCAAGAAG
>NW_028230179.1:0-20198 GCF_053477565.2 Lygodium microphyllum | reverse complement strand
TGTGACTGAAATTAATAGTGTAAAACCCGTAAAACACGTGAAATATGGAAAAATTGGGTGTTTTTAAGATATAAATGGAAAATATAGTAGGACACATCAACTAAATTTGTGTTTTTGCTGCAAATGAACCTAAGGGCCACAGCCCACAACTCATCTTGCATTTTCAGTCATTTAATATTGTGAAAAAATACAAGAAAAATAGGGAAAATGGGGAAAAATAAGTAAAAATGAATTTTGAGTGCCGAAAATTAAGGAAAAATAAGAACCATGTTTGTGGATGTATGGGGGGTCTGAAGTATGAGGTTTAGCCTCAATTCAGCCCTATCTTTATGCTTTAGTGAGTTTTTATTGCTTTTCATACAATAAAAATGTGAAAAATGAACCCTAAATCTATGCACCATGCACAACCTAAACGGGTGAGGGGGTAGAGTGTATAAAAGGTGTTTAAATGCTGAATGAAATGATAAAAAGCTTGCTGGTTTTTATGCATACCATTTAGGTTGGTCGATAATTAAAAATTAAGAACCTAGTAGCACGAGGGTTTCTCGGTGCTAGGTTCATGCAACACCGCATACGAGCGGTAGAGAATTCATTGAAAGAAATATTTTCCACATGTGCACCAATGCTGATTTTCTTAATTGTTTGAGCACATAGACATTCACCATTTGCATAAATCATAAAGAAATGATAAAAGGTATCAAACAATACCTCCTGGATGCATGGCAATTGCTTTCTAGAGGAATATGACCAACGTTGAGTGAGTAAGGTTGTTCTAAGCTGTAAGCTAGGCATTGGGTCTAAGGGGAAAGAAAGTGAGGAAGCATGGTATATCTCCTAGAAATACGCGAATCATAAAAGAGAGAAGTTTGTGTTCGTATGTGTTGTATATATTGAGCGACGCATCGAGGGGCCAATCCCCAAGGTGTAGGAGAGTCGCAGTGAGGTAGCGGCAGTCAGCCGTGGGAGGACCCCCTATGTTTGTACTTCGTGCTATTTGGCAATGTGCTGGGACTCCCTCTGAGGAGTGTTAATTGGGTTAGAGTTGGACTACGAGATGTGATACAAACGCAAGATGTTTAGGAAGATGATGTATGTGTCATCCACGCTCCTGGCCGCGAGGCGGTGGGGTTGTTGAGCGCATGATAGAGGTCCGGCTAGTGCATGAGCTAGTGCCGTCTTGTAGGTCCATTGGGCGCATTGATTCCAATCGAGTGTTTATGGGTGGATTCGACCCAACACAAAATTTTGACACCTGTTGTGTCATATCCATTGGGGGTGCATACTTTAGGAGTGAAACGAACTTCAAATAATATACTTCCAGGGATAATCCTAGCTACTTTAAGTCATAGAATTCATTTATCTTTTGTGTGCGGTAGATAAGTGGCACATACCTCCCTTGCACAGCTTCATTAAGCTTATCCCAAGTGACTATCCCCTCTGAGAATCGCTTGGTCTCTGCACCACTGTTTCCACCAAAGTATCGCTTTGCCTGTAAGCTTAAGTTTGGTGAGGATGCCTTGGTTAGCAGGTGCAATTCCTGTTGCCTCAAAATAGTCCTCCATGGACTCAATCCAGATCTTGGTGTCGGCTTGAACAGTCCTTCCCTTGCCATCAAACTCGGGTGGCTTAATTTGTTTGAGAAAAGGAACTTCTCCTCTTGAGCCACAACTGGACTTAGTGGAGGAGTCAGATTTGGAACCTGCACTTGGGGTTGCGTCTGGGCAATAAGATTCTTTATGTTAACATCTTATCACACATTCCCATATTATGTTAATATGACTAGCATAGCTTTTAGCCAAGTGATTTAATCACTTAACACCTTAGCTAACATTTACGATCAAGATAAAAAGTATTATTTATTCATGAAGGCATAACCCTTTGAGTACATTTATTTTGGATAGGTAGGACAAGCTAGGATTGTGTTACAATCTGCTACAGGGACGGAATAATAATATGGAGTGGGGTCATAGATTTTCAAGAAACGGTAAGTCATAGGAAGCTTGGGGTATCCCTTCCTTTGATACCCGTTCTTCTCATAGTGCCCTAACACTTTGATCCTGACAGCAGAGATCACCTGGGTCACTTCTTCATAGACATACTTGTTCTGCTTGACTTTCCTACCGCTAACATACAAGGTTGCGTTTACGCAAGCTTCGACAAAGATGAACAGCTTCACAATCTTTAAATCCTCCATCCACTTGATTCTCTTCAAGTTGGTCTGAGTCGGTGGGCTACTATGTAGTATATTCCTGAGTCTCCCATCCATCTCCGCTCTGCATACAGGGGCGAAGGATTATAGATGCGGTCTAGGATATCCATCATGCCAAGCCTCTGGCGATAATTCGAAGCATGCATTGCAGTCATGAACATGACCTGGAACACCAAGTACTTGCTCCATGCTTTGTGACTCTGTAACCCAGCATCCATAAGTGAGTAAAGAAATGTTTTCAACAGAAAACACTGCTCTATTCTACTCATATTCCCCTATTTATCCCCTTATTTCCTTTATTTTCCTCCATTAATTTTCCTTATAATCTCTAGATCCTATTGGTTTCCTCTGATACCAAGTGTAATGTGTCCGCTCGTCCACTTGTGGGACATGTCTTAGCAGCCCATCAGGAAGAGATTCTAGAAAGCGCCGCCTGGCACTCACAAGGAATGTCACAGGGTTTGCGATCTAGGCCTTCTCGAGTCTGCCCTGAGCGGAAGTGTCTGCCTGTTCCCACTTAGAACCAACCTAAAATTAGGGTTTCCTTCCTATCAGTAAAGTCTCTAGGGAGTAGCTAGCGTCGAGCTCCAGATGAACCACTTTGTGTAGGAACAACAGAGTCGAAGTAGATTTATGATGCACTTCGTTCATGGAGAATGGGAAACGAGAGGGATGCGAAGCTCAACCTCTCTGCCCATAAGGCATAGTCCCATTCCGTTCCCCTAAAACAGCATAAATTGGGATTCTAACTCTATTGACGCTAGGTCTTCATAGTCTCGTTATCACGTCTTTTGAGAAAAGTTCCCAGGACCACCCTTCCGTAGGACGGACCCAAGTCTCGTCCACCAAACTTTTCTTGATTTGCTTAGTTATCTAATTACCTACCACATTATGTTTGACATGCAAAAGCACCTTCCTCAATTAATTAATTTAGACACAGGTTCCTTCACGTAACTTAGGCACTGACACAAAAACAATATCAAGCAAGTTTCCTTTTCAAATATCCGATCTTTATTTATCATAGTCTCGGAATACATCAAGTATCATGCTCAAAGGCTGTCCCAGCAATCAACAGGATTGCTGCTCCAAGTTCCACCCGTAGACTAGTACACGAGCCTCGAGATCCCATCTCAAGTCACGTCGGTCTCTTGTGTAGGATTCAGAGGCAAGGAATTTACAGCCAGAGCCTCCCCTGGCACCCAAGCGTCTTCCCGCTCCAAGCAGCACCCATAGAGAGACCTCTCGTGACGGGTTAGGTCCATATACCCGGTGCGGCTAACAACCCCCTTGGATAGGGCCAGGCAGACAGTTGGAGGTAACTAAACCTCCCTCTCCCTCCAGGATTTTGACGTGAAGCATTAAGCGTTTTACCTTGAGTTAGTTCCTTGAGCAAAGAAGTTCAAACAATGTACCTAAGTGTACAATCACGATCATCTCAAAGGTCATTTGTACGACCAACTACTAAGGTGTGATTACTTCTTCCCAAATGCTCCCAGCATTCGATCCTGGATTGTTCGCGACTTGGCGAGATCCCAAGGGCTTGGCAAGCTAGGTTTCTTGCTTCCCCTTTATCTTTGGGTTAGGGTTTGTACCCTGCGGACCCTAATTATCCTTACGTTAGGTCTCTTGGTAAAAATAGGTCATGGACAACCCCATCCTCCTCGGTTAGTCAACTTGTTGGTTATCTCTTAGATCCCTCAAAGTACCTATGTACCTTTATCTTTGATCTTAATTGATCAAGATTGTCTATCCCCTTGACCATTGTTGGTCAAGATGGTACTGTTTAGAACAGCTCCTACTCTGTCTTAAGTATAATCTTCTTAATCCCTCTTAATGATATTCACAAGCGCTTAAGCTTTTACCTATCCCTCTTGAAGTCACCAAGGACTTTGTCATGGGATTCATGGATCTCAGACCCAGTTGGTAAATTACAACAACATTGAATTTTCCCAACAACTTTAAAGCACACAATGTAATGCCATGCCTTCATTTCAATGCTTACAGTTTTGACATTTTGTGCCACACATGCGAAGGTGCTTTCTATGCATGCAATCTTAACATTATCCTCCATGTAATTATTTACATGATCTATGACCTTGTTGAATGATCTAACTTTATGTGATCATTGTATGAGCCTAGCTGCACTTTAATATTTTAAGCAGATTATTACATGTACCTTAGAATCCATCTTGCGATATGGAGATGCATTTGTTTCTTTCAATGTCCTCTGAAATGCATTTTAAGCAAGAACTTGTGCAAGGAGCAATGCACTTCATGCAAGAATTTTTTGTAATTTACAATGCAATTTCTAATCAATTCCACCTACTGTGATGACATCTTATGACGGAAATTATATTGCTTGTTACATACATCACAACTAAGTTCATACCTAGGAAATTATCAAACACGCAATTAATGTGATGCATGTGAATATGATTTTTCACCGTGATAATTATAACCTATGATTTAATAATATAGCAACTTGGGTTTGGAGTGATGCCGTGATTCTAGTGGTATTGATGCTTGATGAACCGTTCCGATTGCGGTGCCACCTTGTTTCGAATCTCCATCCACACTTGCAGGTTTTTTCGGCCATCTTTGTGGAGCTACGCTTCCGGGCCATACTTGAAGACACGTGTATGAGTGATAGAGTTCTCGCACTCTCCTATGCAAGATCCTCGCCACCTCTCCTTGAGTGGGGAAAAAAATAATGAAGGGGGAGGGGTGTATCTTCAAGAATTCTTCTTCTTCTTCTTCTCTTCTTCTCCTCTCTCTCTCTTTCTCTATCCTCCTCCTTCTTCTTCTTCTTCTTCTTCTTCTTCTTCTTCTTCTTCTTCTTCTCTCTCTCCCTCTTCTTCTTCTTCTTCTTCTTCTCTCTCTCTCTCTTCTTCTTCTTCTCTCTCTCTCTCTCTTCTTCTTCTTCTTCTTCTTCTTCTCCTTCTCTCTCTCTCTCTTCTTCTTCTTCTTCTTCTTCTTTTCTTCTTCTTCTTCTTCTCTTCCTCTTCTTCTTCTCTTCTTCTTCTTCTCTTTCTCTCTTCCTCTTCTTCTTCTCTTATTCTCCTTCTCTCTCTCTCCTCCTCTTCTTCTTCTTCTTCTTCTTCTTCTTCTTCTTCTTCTTCTCCTTCTCCTTCTCCTTCTCCTTCTCCTTCTCCTTCTCCCTCTTTCTTCTTCTTCTTCTTCTTCTTCTTCTTCTTCTTCTTCTTCTTCTTCTTCTTCTTCTTCTTCTTCTTCTTCTCCCTCTCCCTCTCCCTCTCCCTCTCCCTCTCCCTCTTCTTCTTCTTCTTCTTCTTCTTCTTCTTCTTCTTCTTCTTCTTCTTCTTCTTCTCCCTCTCCCTCTCCCTCTCCCTCTCCCTCTCCCTCTCCCTCTTCTTCTTCCTCTCCCTCTCCCTCTCCCTCTCCCTCTCCCTCTCCCTCTTCTTCTTCTTCTTCTTCTTCTTCTTCCTCTCCCTCTCCCTCTCCCTCTTCTTCTTCTTCTTCTTCTTCTTCTTCTTCTTCTTCTTCTTCTTCTTCTTCTTCTTCTCACTCACAGCCAGAGGGGGGGGGGGGGGGAGGGGGGTGTTTTCTGATGACGAGGAGGGCATTGTCCAAGACGATGGGGGCCCGCTGCTGCTGTCAAAGATGGAGGGGGGCATGATGATGCAGGCCAGGGCGGGGGCTCTGTCCGACAAGGGGGGGAGGGGAGGGCTCCCTTATCAGGTGGGGGAAAGGTGGTAAGGGGAGAGGGGAGACGGCTATTTACAGCCGCCACCCTCCACCTGGGGGGCTACATGCCCCCCTCTCTTACTTACTCACACACACTCTCTCTCTCCCCGCCATGCAGACGGCAGGGGGAGAGAGAGGGAGAGTAAAAAAATTTGTCTTAAATTTAAAAATTTTTAAGGGGGGGTTTATGGGTGAAGGCACAGGGGAGCACGGGGGGGGGATATTACATCCCTCAAAAGAGTTCACAAACACAAGCTAATGTGCACACCATCATTTGTAGCATTAAAAATATGTATTTGTATCACCTTTATTGAAAAAACCATAAAATTAAACCAAAATGTGTAAAAGAAAATATAATGACTACAAGGATGTTGTTAGGCAGTAAAAGTCCTTCTTAACCTTCTCCTTATCTCTTTCACCTATCTGCTTTAAAGCTTTTAAATTTCCTACATTCTATTGCCTTTTTGTCCAATATACCTTCTTTAGAGCTATTCAAATACCTCCTTCATCATTCTCATATATCCTCCTCCCTCCTTATCTCTTTTCTATTTTTGTCCCATCCAACTACTTCCCTACTCTTATATATATATATATATATAGAGAGAGAGAGAGAGAGAGAATGAATGTGTGTGTGTGTGTATTAAGGTTTCTTTAAACCTTAGAAGGTGCAACCTTCCCGATCAAGATGGGAAAATTACAACCACAATGTATTGCAAGATACAAAATATATTGACTGTACCGAATCTAGAACATGCAAACTTCATAACTAACATTGAAACACACAACGATGCAATTGAACCATAACTACCACACAAAAAAATTGCCATTAGGAGAAATATGGAATCTCTTTTTTGCCCCTTAAGGAGTGAATAAACAAAAATAGGCCTAACAAATGAGAGAGCTGGGATTCCAGATTCATGTAGCATGAATCTTTTAGCCATATCTTGACCAAAATATTTCTTCAACAATAAAATAAGGGAAAATGTGGGGAACACAAGTCTGTCACTTCTTGAAAGTTAGTGACTCAAATTTTCATTTTCTCTTTTTTTTAATATCTCCCCTTTTCAAATTTCCCCTCTTTCTTAGACATAACTCAAATTTATCATTTTTCTTTCTCCGCTTCTTCTTTCTTGATGAAATCGTACAACCTGATTGTTGCTTGCCGTATCTGAAGCCCTGTGAAATTTCATTGCCTCTACACAAACACAGAGTGAGTTTCTCATGTTTTATGAGAGTAGAGCTTATTCTACGAAATCCTTGACATTTTCTTAGCAAAAATTTATAGGTATATTGTTCTCTTCCATGGATGTTCTATGGTAAAGTTTTATATCATTTGAAAAAAACCTATGTAAGTTATGTGCATGCATTGACATGAACTTTCTTTTGTTTTGGTACTCTAGGAGTCTCTCACAGAGTAAAAAACAATTATATTTTAAATACTCAACTTCTTCTTCAAGATCTTTGGGTTTCTCTACAAACAAAGTTGCAAGTATGTTGTCTTATTTTTTTGTTGCTCCATAGTTAAATTTTGTCTCATTTGGACAAAATATATGCAAGTTATATGCATACTAAGATTTCCGTTGCTTTTGTACTCCAAGAATCTCCCACATTGAAGAACAGTGATTTTCTAAAAACTCAACTTCTTTAACATCCTACAAAGAGAGCCACATATATATTGTCATTTTTTCTATTGCTCCATGGTTAAATTTCAACTCATTTGGACAAAGCCTATGTAAGTTATATGCATGCTGTAACGTGAGATTTCTTTTGTTTTTGTACTCCAAGAATCTCATAGGTGTAAGGAACAATGGTATTGTAATAACTCAACTTCTTGTTCAACATCTCTGGGCTTCTTTGTGAAAAGAATTACGAGTACAATGTCCTTTTTTAAAAAATGCTTCATGGTTAAATAGCATTGCATTTGGAGAAAACATTTTCAAATTATGCATATTCTGAGTTAAACTACATTTTGCTATTGTATCCTAGGCCTCCATTTCAATGAAATACACATATTGTCCAGAAATCGACGTATTTTTTAACAGTCTTAGGATTGAGAGCTACAAAGTTTCGCAAGCATATTGCTCTCTACAATTATTAAATGTAAAATTTTGTTTCAACTGTAAGTATTTTTTATGAATTATTATTGTTGACATCTAGGTAGGATCAACGGGAAGAAATATCTAGTATAGATTTGAACATTAAGTTTGCAATGTTAATAAATTTTATATTTAGAAATCTACCATTAAAATTCTATAAATAAAAAAATATTTTTTAGTTTTTTTATCTCATTAGGATAATTTTATTTAGATTCTAAAACCATGGAATAGCATGAGATAGCAGTAGTGCTACATTCTCATAGCATTGTAGTCTATTGATTTCAAATTTTATTATCAATTCCCTCCAAGCAGCCTATTGATTTCAAATTTTATTATCAATTCCTCAATCACAAGTTGCTTCATCCTATCATTGAGGTCCCCCATGTGTGCTTTTCCTTTACTGTTCTCCTTATGTGTTTGGTTTGATTCACCTCCCCCCCTTTTTAATTGAGAAGAATCCTTCATAGGATTAAATCTTTAGAGGATGAAGGGCATGCAACACATAATCTTATTGTTTTACTGTCACATGAGCCAAGCATAGAAATTGGGATTATATTCTAAAGTAGCATAGTTGTCCATGTCCAAAGGGCATATACCAACATGCGTAATATAAGTGAGGACATCAAGCAAGAAGTCACGGGAGTCCATGCAACTAGAGATGTGTAACTCTTCCTTGGTAAGGATGAGATCTAAATAAGGATGACTCTTAATGTGTTCTTCTAGGGGTTGGTTATGAATGGTAGTCATAACACCCTATAGGAAGTTGGAGCTCCATAGGTGGGGCCGTATTCCGATGACTTGATTGCACATCACTGCTTAGCGTTTGTCATGATTTGGCATCCTTCTAATTCCCATTGCAATCAAAGAGTGTACCATTGTCGCAAGAAGGAGGATTTGTTGTCGACAAGATGTTGCAACCACACAATTTATTGGTTTGTGGCCATTACTGTGGCTCTGTGATACAACGTAATGAGTCACTGTGTGGTTGCCTATTCTTTGGATATCTCAGTTGCAATTAACTCTCAATTGCTTCAAAAGCCTTTATGAATACAAATTCCGACTCTTCCCAAGAGCAAGGGAGCATGCGTACTTCCTTTGTTATAGGCTCTTCCAAGAGACCTAGGTCTAGTCTATCATAGTTTTTAGCCAATGTCATGAAGGTAGCGTCCAAGCATCTTAGGCAAGAAACCAATTCATCACCCATATTTTCAGATAGGTTTGTAGTCAAGGTTAGAATCAAGCGCTGCTTATAAGAGGGTTTAAGGCCAGTAAGGTGGTTGGGGTTTGATGATAATAGAAAGTTTAGTAGCTGCTAGTTGATGTTTGGTTTGCTCTTGAGGGTGTAGCTTGGCCTCATGTTTGATGTGTTTGGGTGTAGCTGCGGGTTGACACACCATTTACTTTTTTTGAGATCTGAGGGGCACCATTGGTGCTAGAGATGGGTGGTTTGTTAGTGGCAGGTGGTGGTTTTGGGCGATAGTTTTTGGTTTGGGCCTTGCTAATTTAGGGTTTGGAGGTTCTATGGAGGTAGTGGTCCTCGTCTCTCGTGGCCTGAGTGTCTTTGGGTTAATGTTTCATGTGGTCAAGTTTGAGGGTGGTGTTTGAGCAGGACCTTTGGTTGTGCTGGCTTTAGGTAGCCAAATCCAGGTGTTACCCTCATAGTAGCCTCGCACTTGCAATAAGCCCTTGGGGACCCATCGCGACTTGATTGTGCATTGTTTTATATAGTCTCGTCTTGGTCTCCTAAGCTTTGAGTGTGGACCATGAGCCTTGCGCGACTGTGGGTTTGTGGTTTCAAGTGGTGGTCCTTGATGTTTAGGCACCCATTTGAGCTGGGGTTCATGGGCTTCAGCATTGGGTGCATCATTTGCTAGCATTGAGGCTTGACGGATTGTGACGAGTCATGACCCCCCTCCTTAGGCTTGACGGTGGGGTTATCTACAAGTGGCTTTGCAGACTTGGAAGGAGTCATGCCACCCTTGCTGAAATATATAACTATTCGGACGTTGCCTATGGCTAGGTGGATACATTGTGACTCGTAGTCGACAGTATAACGAGCTTGCTTCTTAAAGGTTCGACCTAATAGCGATTTTGTGCCTACATCTTTAGTGTTGGGCAACACATAGAAGATCATCAACATGCTTTTAGACTCAATAGAAACTACAACCTGGCACATTCCCAAAAGTGTGTAGGGTCAGCCTCCATAAGGGCTGAGCTTAACATTAGTGCGCTGCAACTACAATTTTCCAAATCAGGTCTAATGGTCATAAGTTAAGACATTAAAATCAACTCCCTGATCGATCAATGCATTGATGGTGCGTGTGTGCTTGGCAATGATCGTTATGCTTAGGTAAGATGGTTCTATAGCTTCTCATCCTCATCGTCCATCTCAGTGATTGTGGCTACTCGTACTTGGATAGGGGGTGTCAACATTGGAGGCTCATGCAATGGGTGCATGGGAGGAAATTATTTGTTTATGCAGCTACTATTGAAGAAGCCTACGCCCTCACCTTCTAGGGTTTTGAGTTCTACATTGCCAGTTCATCTGATGGTTCGAACCCTAAAGGACCTAGCCCTCGAAACTTCAGTCTTTGCTTATGTAGTACTACTAAGCCACATTGTTCGAAGTTGTGCTGCTTGACATGCTTGTCAAACTAGCATTTGCGTCTTGGCTTCTCGCATATTAGTGCATGGGTGGCGCTGGGTTTCCAATAAGCGTTCGAGCTCAATCAAGTGTTCCATTCATTCCTTCTTCCTGTCCCATATCTCTTGGAGGGCTATCCTAAGGCTAGGCACAAAGAACTCTAAGGGTAGAATTTCCTCCGTACCATAGGTCAATCTAAAGGGGGTTTGTCCTACCGCCATCTTGTAAGCTATGCGGTAGGCCCACAAGGCTTCCATCAACGTGTTATTCCAGTGACTCCGAGAAGCAGAGATGACCTTGGTCTCAGAACATTTACCAAGATTTTATTTGTGGATTTGGCTTGGCCATTTGCTTGAGAGGTTAGTAAGGCAAAGATTTTCAATGGATGATTAAGGAGGATAGGAGGTGAGCTATCACTTTGTTGATAAAGTGTGTGCCTTGGTCATTGACTAGTTTGATGGGGTAGCCAAATCATGAAATCACCTACTCCCATAGGAACTTAACAATGGTTCTAGCACCATTTTTTTCTTGTAGCTCATGCTTCTGCCTATTTTGTTAGATAGTCAGTGGCCACAATGATGTATTTGGCTTGTGAATACTATGCCTCAGGACTAATGGGTCGTCCGATGAAGTCAATCCCCCATTTCTTGAAAGGTTGTCATGTGATAATTGGGGCTAGCTCCATGTGATCTTTATGAATAGGGACTTTAGTTTGTTGGCACTCATCACAATGCTTCACAAATCGTACTGCATCTCGGAAGAGAGTAGGCCACCACAATTGGGACTGCAGCACTTTGCGGGTTGTTGCATCTTTGCTAAAATGCCCTCATGTGATTCCGTCATGTGCCTCTGTTAGGACGTCATGCATCTCGTGCTCACACATGCATCTGTGCAGCTACCCCAACCTATAAAGTTGGTATGCTATCAACTGATAGGGTTGGATCTTCAAGATGATCCACCGAAGTTAAACCTTTTCTATCGGTTGTTCTGGTAGTCTGTGCTCAAGCACTTGAACTATTTCATTTGCCCAATACAGCATCATGTCGGCTCTAAACAAATCCTTTTCACTGGATAAGTGGAATAGCTGCACTTCTGGCAGTTCATCCACAATGCCTTGTTTGGCAGCTTCTCTCATGGGGATACAAGACAAGTGGTCAACCATGTAATGCTGCCTCCCTTTATGCACCACCACATAGAAGTCAAACTCCGGATCCAAAAGTAGAAGTAGCCATCTAGCAATGCATCCTGTAGCACATGGTTTGTTAACAAGATACAACAAGGCTCAATGGTCAACAAAGAAGGTAAATGGTGTAGCCAAAAGAGAATACCAAAATTTCTTTACAGCAAACACCATGTCCAAGCCCTCTCTCTCAGTTGTTGAGTAATTCATTTTGGTCTTAGTGAGTTGTCTGCTAGCAAAGCACACTGAGCAATCCAGGTTGTGTTTACCAGGTTGGTACAACACAACTCCTACAGAGAATTTCAAAGTGTCAATGTACACATAAAACATGAGTGTCCAATCTAGGGCTCATAGAATTGGTGCTGTGGTCAGAGCCTTTTTTAGTTCCTCATATGTACATTGGAATTCCTCGGTCCATTCGAATATGATCAACAACTTGTATAGAGGTCTAGCAATCAATGCATCGTTCAACACAAACCGTCGATAATACCCTGTATGTCCTAAGACGCATTGAACACCCTTGTAATTAGTTAGGGGTGGAAGATTGACAATGACCTTGATCTTCAAGAAGTCAGTGGCAATGCCATTTTTCGACGCGACGTGTCCTAGGATGCATCCATGCTTCACCCAAAACTAACACTTCAAGGGGTTGAATGAAAGATGGTATAGTCTACATTATTCAAAGACTGCTCGAAGTCTTTCTAAGTGTTCTCGCCAAGTAGAGTGAACACACAAGTTGTCTAGGGAGACCTCTAACTCCTTCCTCAACATGTCTTTGAATATTGTACACATCAGTCATTAGAAGATGGCTGGCACATTGTCAATCCAAAAGGCATTACTATGTAGGCAAAGACACCCCATTCAATGGCGAATGCGGTTTTATGCCTATCATTAAGATGCACTTGCACCTGATTGTATCCAAAGAATCCATTTAGAAAATTGTAGGCCTCTTTGCCAGCCACTCTCTAGAGCATGTGCTTGGTGTATGACAGTGGGTAATTATCTCTCTTCGTAGTTGCATTTACCTTCTTGTAATTGATGCATACTCTAATCTTTCCTTTCTTCTTTAATATGATGACTATGGGGGAAACCCAATCCATCTGTTCAATTTTGTAGATGAATCCTACTCTCATTAGCTTGTTGATTTCTTCCTTGATGGTGTGGGCGTGCTTTGGATTCATCAAATACGGTCACTACTTGACTGGTGTTGCGTTAGGTGTCATGGGTATGTTGTGAGTCACCAAACTCAGGTCTACCCCTTTGAGATCTTCTAGGGTCCAAGCAAAGACGTCTATATACTCTCGCAAGAGAGTAACGAGACTTGCTTCATCTTGCTTAGCAAATTCATTGGCTATAAAGACAGGTTGTGGGGTTTCCCCTTCCCTAGCTAAATTGACCTCTTTGACCTTAGTAGGTCCCTTGGTTGGTTTGCTTGCTTGCCCCTATCATTTGGCTCCCAAGAAGATCACCACCCTATCACCCTTTTTGAACTTCATGAATCATTTTGGCATGTCTTGTGGTTTTCACTGCTCTTTTGTCTGCATTTTTTCAGGTAGCTTCCGTCATTCCTCGCTTAACCGTCCGTGTCTTAGGTGGACGGGTAGGTCCCCCTTGGTGCGTCTAGTCTTGGGGGGTCGAGGTGTTTCAGGGTTACTATCTGAGCTAACTTTCAAATCAGAACCAAACTCTCCATCTTTGCTAGAATAGGGGCTCTCTCTTGGTGGTCGTAGCTTAGAAGGTGAGTCCGTTCACATCAGTGGTGCATCACATGGTTGGGCTAGGCCTGCCTGCTTATAGTCGATTGCACCTGTGTGCTCCAACCAAGTTTGATTGCAATCCTTATGCCTGACTCCCTTCTCTATTCTAAGGGCACTCTACTTGCATGGTATGGAGTCTATTCATATTTGTTTGATTATACATCCCTCAGTGTCATATTTTATAGTATTGATTTCCCTTTTGCTCTCATCACTGAAGGAACAATAGTCTTCATATTTGTCATTAGAGCTATATCTATCCAATTGTTCCTCATTTCTAAGTCCTGATACATCCCTTCTCAGAGGTTGGGGATTAAAGCCAAATTTTACCTCAAGTTTAAGTTGTGCACCTTGGACCATTGCCAATTAGGCTCATCCAAGAGATCTTCGAGCAGCTTGAGGTAATATGCTGGATTGCCAGCTTGTCAGTCAAGTACCCTAGGATCACCAAGAACTCTCATCTATTGTTCAAGACTCGGAATGTAATAGGGTTGGGCCTTCCACATAGGCTTCCAGTCATAATGTAGACTGGCACTGAGGGTGTGTCCTTGGGCTTGCCAATTGCCTTGATGGCTTGCTTGTATTTCTCATTGTTTGAGAACGATAGGTCGATGGGGTAGCAAGAATATGCATCCAGTCTCACTCTTTCTTAGGGCATGGGATATACTTGGTAAGGGTCCCATGTTAGAAGAGAGGCAGAGAGGCAGAGTGGAGCAGAAGATGAGCCTCAACTCATTGTTGTTCTTCTTTCATTATTCTTCTATCATACACACTGAAAGAGACTTACACACATAAGTATGACTAATACCAAGAGACTTGGTAAATATGTTTGCTACACCTAGTCTTCAGTCTTCACATAAATCAAGTCAAATTGCCCTGTAAGAACCATTTCTTTGATGAAATGGTAGTGAAACTCAATATGTTTGGACCTAGCATGGTAGACAGGATTGCTAGCCAACATAACACTACTAAGGTTATCACAATGCAATCTCACTCTGCTTTCTAGTTGTATTCCCAAGTATTTCAACAATTTCATCAATCAAACTGCTTCACAAGCTTTTGGCAGCTCCTCTGTACTTAGCTTCTGTAATGGACAATGCAACAGTAGGTTGTTTCTTACTCTGCCAACTAATCATATTGCTATCCAATCCAAATGCATAACCACTAGTTGACCTCCTGTCATAGGCACAACTAGTCCAATCAGCATCAGTAAACCCTGTCAAGTCAAGGGATTTTCCATATGCATAAAACAACCCATAATCTGTAGTACTCTTTACATATCTCACAATCCTCTTGACTGCATCTAAATGCCACATTTAGAGGCTTCTGCATGAACTGATTGATCAGCCCCATTGCATAACATAAGTCAGGACACGGGTAATAGTCAAGTATATCAAGCTGCCCACCATTTGTTGATACATGGTCACATTCTCTATGTCATTCCCAACATCAATCTACAGCTTGACATTCTGATCAAGAGGTGTCTCCATAGGCTTGCATTCAGCCATACCATACTTCTGTAACATGCCATGAGCATACTACTTCTGTAGCAGCCATATACCTTGAGGTGTAGATACTACCTCAATTCTAAGAAAATACTTCAGCTCACCAAGGTCTTTGACTTTGAATTCAGCCTGTAAACATGATTTAATTTCAGCAATGCCCTCTTCATCATCTCTAGTGACGAAAATATCATCTACATAAACCACTAGAAACACATATCTATGATATCTCTTCTTCGTTAATAGACTGTGATCTGCATCACCCAATCTAAATCCATGTTGCTGTAAATAACTGTTGATTCCAAGCATTCCATGCTCTAGGTGTGTGTTTTAGCCCATATAAAGTCTTTTTTAGCTTACATACATGTGTAGGAAAGTCCGAGTGAACATAGCCTTCAGGCTGCTCCATAGATACTTTCTCAACCAAATCACCGTTCAAGAAAGCATTCTTAACATCCATTTTCCATCATTTCCAGCCTTTGCATGTTGCCAAAGCAATGACAGTTCTGACTGTTGCCATTTTAGCCACCGAACTGAAAGTCTCCTCATAGTCAAGGCCATACTACTACGCATACCCTTTTGTAACCAGCCTAGCCTTATAGCGTTCTAACTTCCAATTTTCCCAATTTTCATTAAAAACTGTTGAGATATTTTTAGCCACTTCCAACCTCATCAAACACCTCATACCCTCTTTCTAATTTTCTCTTAAAATAAAAAAATGAGTTTTTTTTTGAAAAATCTCAAACTGCCACCTCACTAGAAAAATCCTACACGTGGCATTTTCATGTTAAAAATAATTTAGAAAATTTTAACAAGCTGACACCTAGTTAATCAACCCATTACTCATCATTTTCATGGTGCCTCCATGTGACACCTTAGATGCCGCTTATGCAACCAGCATCCCGCACACCCCCTGTCCTATAAATAAGTCCCCTCCCTTCATTTTAAGAGCATGAGTGTGGAGCTAAACAGACTCTGTTGTGAAGAAGGGTGATCAAGGAAGCGACGACAACACCCTTACGCTGCCAAAATCTTCTCTTAATTTTCTTATTTCTCTAAAATCCATGTACTTGCACTCTTTTCTAATGCAATGATAGTACTCTTTTCTTTCCAGTAAAGTGTCCTTGTCACTGTCAACACACAAGTTTGTGTTTATGAGTCCAAGTCTCAATCTTAGAACCTAATTCACTTGTGTGACAATTTGACTTTTCAATGTCAATGTCTTCATGAGTTCATTCTTCATATTTCATCCTCCATAACTTTTGTCATAGCCATGTCTTAGATCCAAGTTTTCACATTGAGCACAATGGTTATCCACACTTGCATTGAGCATAAGATGGTATCAAACCTGGACACATTGCAATTGCTTTGCAAAACATTGACCTACGTGGAGTGTGTAAGGAAACGTGAGCTGTAGGGTAGGCGAACGATTTCTTGGGACAAGCTTGGTAAGGAAATATCAAATCTCTTGGATCGTTTAAAATATATAAGAGTGAAGATTGTTCATATGTTCTTTATGTTAGAGGAGCGCATCGAGGGGCAAATCCTCTCGGTATAGGAGAGCTACAGTGGGGCCACAACATTCAGCCAGAGGAATGCCATCTCTATGTTTGTATTACATTGGTGTACTACACCAAGATGTATGGGATCTCCCTCTAAGGAGTAAGGAAGGGCAAACATTGGACTACATTCTACTAATGCAATACCTACAATAGCAACTAGGGCAATATGCCCTTAGATGCTCCTGGTTGTGAGGCCGTGTGGGGTTGTTTTGTGAGTGTTAAAGAGGCCCCTATAGCTAGTGTCGGGCCCATTTTAGGTCCTGATAGTAGGTGGTGCATTTTTCAGGAGCTGCCTACAAGTGGCGGTTTTTGTGACTTGATCGATTGGGACCTATCTTCTAGTGCATGCAAGAAATTAGTGAGCTAGACTCACAAGGCCATCAAGTGAATCTCCAAAAGCAAGAAAGGGCTGAATGAGCTAGACGACAGGCCGAGATAAATAAAAGATACTCTTTGCAAAGGAGTGGTCTAGTATATTTGAAAGAGTGGGGTTTTAATAGTCCTAGCTCGACACACAATCCATCAGGGGAAGGAAGCTCTAGTTCTTCCCCCCTCCAATCAGTCCCTCCACTTTGAGTGGAGCTATAGTCCCAGTTGTTCGAACCCCTGTAGCGAATCCGGTTGTTACCATGGCGGCACAACCTATTGCTATACCTACTAGAATAGTGGATTTGCTAGCTTTAGGTTCCCCCCTACCCATTTTTAATGGGTTAGTGGAGGAGGATGCGGAATTGCACATTAGCGAATTCCAAAAGTTGATATCCAAGATGAAGGACATTTAATGATGTCCTTTAACATGATTCTCAAAGGAAGAGCTGCCATATGGTATCACGGCCTAGAGGTCAGAACCATTACAACTATTGATTTATTTTTTTGAAGCCTTTTGAAGGGAGATTTCCCCTGAAAAGGGTGGTCAATATTGGCTACATGTACTAAATGTGACATGTCAAGAGCCACATGAGGATATCTGAGCATATGCCAAGAAGTTAAAAGAGGTCTTTCGTAAATTGCAAGCCTTTATCCCTATCCCAGCTGCCCAATTGCAATACTTTTTGCATGGTATGGATTTCAACATTTAGGTGCAGTTGAGTAGTGTCCCTTTGCTGGATGTGGACATTGCCATTAGACGAGTACAAGAAGTAGAATCCCAACTATAAGCAGCCTATGCCTCTCGAACCAATCTTAATATGCGTCTAGTTGTGAAAATAATATGGCATTGACCAATGGCAATGGAAGTCAAGGGATAGCTATAACTAACCCGAATGTGAGAGGAAGCATGGTTCAAAATGTGCCTTTATTGACAACTCCTCCCAATGTGACTATGCCTATGGCTAGTCAGATGGATCCACCAAATGTTGGAGGCCAAGCATCAAACCCTAATGTTGTTCATGTGAGTTAGTAACCAATGCCCAATAAAATTGTTAGGCCAATGGAACGACTTATAAACGATCATGGCTATGAGTCAAGTGCCTCTAATGTCCTTGGCGAAGTTAAGCATATGATGAAGTACTACACTGACATGATTTCTGAACAATATCGATAAATAGATGTTGATGTTAATTTCCTTAAAAAACAACAGAATTTGATAGGAAGTAGATGCTCTAAGAAGAGGGTGCACCCTCAAGATTTAGTTGTAAATGGTGTGGCAACTAGCACTACCCTAGAAATTGTCCAAATGTCAAATGTGACATATGTGGGAAGTCCAGCCATTTGGCTGCCACCTATTGGAGTAAGATTAGCTCTCTCCAACAAGGTAGTAGACAACCCGGTCCTGTTAACCATCATGCGCAAGGGAACAATCTTTAGTGAGATGATGGGCCGAAACAAATACTTCAAAGAGGTAAGGCTGCTATGAGGAGTTTCCGAGTGGCAGTGGAAGTAGCCTCATTGAGGCTATACGGGTTAATGGCACTGAAGCTTCTAATCTGTGGGCCATTATGAGAGGTCAAAAGGGTAGAGAAAGTGACAAAGGTAATGTAAAACTTGTCGATGAAAACCCTAAACAAGATGACAAAGGAACGCAAGTCCTTAACCCCGACATGGAAGGGGACCTTTAAAACCCATAGAGAGTAAAGCTAACGCCAAGAAGGATGAAGAATTACCAAGGAGAAAGACAAAAGCTAAGAAGGAAGCATCACAGCCAGTTCAATAACCAAAATAGAGAATGGTCTGGCAAGAGAAGAGAACTCTAGCGAATTATCACGAATTCAATTTGGCAAGCTCTCTTTGTGAAGCTAAACCAGAAGTAAATCTCTTGTAGCTGATTAAGCTGTCTCCAAGAGTACGCAAGGAATTTAAAAAGATCTTGCGTACTAGGTATATCATGGAACCTTTGGGCATAGCATGAGTAGGAGATGATTGGTGGGAGCATGCTGAAAGACATTGCCCAAGGTTTGCAGCCTACATTGATGGAATACTAGTGGATCATGTTATGGTAGATACAAGATCATTTGTTAACATCATGAGTTCAAAATTGATGGAGAGGCTGGGTTTAGCAATCCAAAAGGATGCATCCACAATTCTGCAAATGGCTGATGACAGTTTAAGACAACATGAGGGTTGTATTATCAAAGTCTTGTGACCATTGTTAGTGTGGAATGCATTGTTGACTTTAGGGTTATTAGGTTCGCAGGATGGCCAAGCTATCAAGTATTGTTAGGAAGGCACTACAAGGGACTGGGGCAATAGCGACGCCGATAAGCGACGGCGTTTATCGGTGTCGCTATTGGCGTCGCTATATGCGTCGCTATTAGCGTCGCTATATGCATCGCAAATGCGACGCAAATAGCGACGCATATAGCGACACTAATAGCGACGCCGCAGGGAAAAAAAGCGCGGCCGAAACCAGAGCGCCGTTTTCATTTTGTTTTCTTCGCCTTTTGAGAGCGAGAGCGAGGGAGAGAGCCAAGGCTTTGTGAAAGAAGAGGAGGAAGAGACTTGTTGCCACCGCCGCCGCCACCGCCACCGTCGTTGTTCGCGAAGGAGAGGAGGAGCCCTCGTTGCAAAGAGAAGCCGCCCACCCTCGCCATATCTCATTGGTGAGTCTCCCTCTCTCTTTCTTTTACTTGTTGAAGGTTTAAATCGTTCTCTTTTGTTTATTTAGGAGAGGAAAAGAAAGAGAAGGAGAGGGAGAGGGAGAGAGAGGGAGAGAAAGAGAGGGAGAGGGAGAGAAAGAGACTGAGAGTGCATTCTCTCTCTCTCTCTCTCCCTTTTGCTTGTTTAATGTTTAAAGTACTTTCTTCTTTGCTTGTTTAGGAGAGGAAACGAGAGAGTAAGAGAGAAAGAGAGGGAGAGGGAGAGGGAAAGGGAAAGAAAGAGAAAGAGAAATAGAGGGAGAGGGAGAGGGAGGGGGAGGAAATAGGAGAGGGAGAGAAAGAAAAAGAGAGGGAGAAGGAGGGAGAGTGCATTCTCTCTCTCCCTCCCTCTCCCTTTTGCTTGTTTAATGTTTGAATCACTTTATTTTTTGCTTGTTTAGGAGAGGAAATGAGAGAGAAAGAGAGTGAGAGGGATAGGAAGGGGAAGGAAATGAGAGAGGGATAGAAAGAGAAA
>NW_028230176.1:0-20337 GCF_053477565.2 Lygodium microphyllum | reverse complement strand
TGAGTTTCGAGGGTTTATGGTTGACAAGGTGCAAGAAAAGTGCATTATTTTTTGTAATGTTTACTTTGGAGGTTCAAAAAATATAATGCCAAAGAAAGAAAGAAGTGACATTTTTCATTGGGAGCAAAGCATAGCCATTAGGGGGAATATGGACTAGAAAAGGGCCTCGTCAGGATGAGATCAGGGATGCAATTGCTTTTTCTAATCCAAAGCAAGTGGTGGACCTAGAAGCCATGATAATAGCCAAATTTGGTTTTTTCCAGAGAGATGTTATTTTGGATTTTAAAACACCTTCAAAAATATCAAACATGATATGAATAATTGGATTTTATGGGTGTGGATTTCAACAATTGGCTCTTACCTTAGTGGTAAGAGGTGGGGCCTATAACTCGAAGCTAGTGGATTCAAATCCTACTTATGTGACTCAATGGCCCATGAAGAGGAACAACTTTGCATCATGAAGGTGTGGGGTCGGTTTGCCATGTGGGAGTCTAGGATTTAATCATGCCTCTTAGGAGCTACCCAAAATTCAATTTTTTTTGTGAAAACAAAAAGTATATGACATCCTACCATGTGTCACCTCCCAATTCAATCCTGCCCATCCAAAAACAAATTCTTTTATAAAATAGGTTTTGGAATTTTGAACTCCAAGATTCTATTAGGCCACTTGCCCAAAAGGTACTGAAATTGAGCATTTAAAATTTTTGAAAACCACTCACATTTTCAAGAAAACCACTTTTTCTTCCCCTAAATTGGATTAAATGTGCACACTACACCCTCTCCTATGGATCCCCCTCAAATCTTTTGTGATAAGGAAAGAGATTAAATGCTAAGCTAAAGGAACCTTTCTGACTCTATATTTCCCCTAATGATATAAGGAGATATATCAATTCTTCATCATAAGAAAATATCATAAAAACTTGTGGCAAAAATGAAAAAATGTATCATGTGAGAGTACAATTGTCATGTGCAAGCAAAGAAATTTCTAGAATGTAGGGCATGCACCTGATGATGAGATCCCTACTCTTGAGACATGGTTAGCATGGTTGGACACACAAGTATTTCATTGGGGATCAAGTTTTTAAGCCTAAGATGAGTCAGCATGAGTCAGATACTTTTGTGCCACATACAAAATTTGATAGCTAAAACATGCTAGGATGAGGGCCATTGTTGGATATAATGAGTAGCCAACTTTTTTCAAACCATCACAATTGGATATGTCCTTGAGATTGTTGTAATTTGTAAGGTATAGTGCATACTCTAAAGGAAATAGATATGGCACTAGCCTAGTGGTGCAACAATGTCAAAAAAAATTCATGCTTGAGTTACTTCTTCTACCTCTCACAAGTGACTACTGATTTTGGCACACGTTGCTCCAATGAAGGAAATGGGTGTGGGCTCCCCTAAGATATAGCATTCAAGTGTAGATTTGTGTAGTGTTAGTAAAAAGCATTCAAAGCAAGTGGATCCCTTTGTAATTTTGGATGAGGACATAGTCCAAATTTTGCTACTATAACAATGGGCAAACATAATTTTGTGCATCATGCTTCATCACAAACAAGGAATGAGCTCACCATTAAAGAAAGAAAGGTGCCATAGATAATCTCAACAATTGGTAGAACTAAACTTGATGAAAAATTGCATATTTTGGGACATTGCATTGCCAACTTGGGTGATGTAGACAATATATATGCAACATTGATGAAAATGGTGGTTATGGTGTGCCTACACCTTGCTTTTGGGTTGATTGAAGTACTCTATTAGTTATGCATCAAGTAGTACATGAGCCACATAGGCTTCCTCATAAGCACTCAAAAAATCTACATATGCATTGTCTAGCTCATCTGCTTTAAGCCCATTCAAGGCATCATCTACATGAGTATTCAAAGAATCAATAATAGATGTTTAGACCTCCTCTGCATGGCAACTCATAGAATCCATAGTATCTATATAGATATCATTTGGATAGCGAGTCAAAATATCACTAGTCTCTGCATAGGCATCCTTTGTAGGGCTAATCACAACCTCAATATTTTCTACATAGGCATTCACTGCATAAGTACTCAAAACCATAATAGGCTCATTAGAAACATCCATACCAAGGCTATTCTTAGCCTCAAGAGGAAGTAATGACACCTTGGAAAAATGTTGTGCCTCTTCTACAAGTTCATCCTCCTCTAGCTACATCTACATCCTTATTTGATCGTCTTTCCACATCCTTTGTTCTTCCTCTTCCTGTTTCACCCATTGTTGATAATTATATGCTACAACAAGCCTCGTGCATACATCCCCAAGTTCCTTCCAAAATTTGTCAGTTACATACCCAAGATCAATCATCCATATACTAGAATCCACCACTTGCTATACATTTTGTGCACAAAGTATATTTTCATCCATAGAACCTTCATGTTTCACTAGGTGCTTTTATATTGCAACGAGCTTGTGAGAGACATCCAAAAGTTTCTTCCCCACTCAATCATCTATATATCTAAGCTCAAGAAACTCTATAATATAATCCAAGACCTATTATATATCTTGCCAAGAAAGCATATTTTCATTTACATGCATACCTAACTCTTCAACCCAACCTTCAAGTTTGGCTCATGAAAGATGTCCATCAAGTTACCAATCTCTTCCTTAGTCCTTGCATCCAATAAAACATGAGCTTCACAAGCCTCCCCATATGTAAGAAGTGACAAAATCTGCATAATCTACATATGCAATAGTTGTGTCTTCCACTTTGGGCTCTTTCAAGGCATTCGTGGTATGGCTCTTCAAATCATCGATAGTCTCTACTATCTCTTTTTGATTTGCGGCATCAAGTAGTACATGAGCCACATAGGCTTCCTCATCATAAGCACTTAGAAAATTTTCATATGCATTGTACACTCATCCTCTTTAGGCTCATTCAAGGCATCATCTGCATGGGTATTCAAAGCATCAATAGTATCTGTATAGACCTCCTCTATATGTGACTCATAGCATCAATATTATTTGTATATAGACATCATCTAAATGGTGACTCAAAACATCACTAGTCTCTGCATAGGCACCCTTTCTAGAGCTAATCATAGCCACAATATTTTTAGCATAAGCATTCATTGCATAAGAACTAAAAACCTGAGTAGGCTCATCAAAAACATTTGTAGCATGGTTATTCTAAGCCTCAATAGGAAGTAATGAAACCTGGGAAACATCTTGTGCCTCTCATAGATGTTCATCCTCGTGATTCTTTGACATTATATGGGTGAGATATTGTATCTAGAAGTTCTAAGGGATAAGAGCTAGGGATTACATCAAAAAGTATTCCACTACTAGAACCTATGTAAGCTAAATTCCTATGTGTTTTTACCGGAGTCAAAGTTCTCTTGAAAGTGAAATGTCGAGAGAGTGGTTGAATTATAGGACAATTTCCTAGCTATATTGTTATGTGTTTCAAGTTATTTTTCATGATCTGAGATGATAATGTAACGTGTCCACTAGTATCATCCAGGACACGTCTTAGTAGTCCATCGGAAAGGACGTCTAGAAAACTCTGCCCGGCACTCCCATGGAATATTACGGGTTTTGCGATCTAGGTCTTCCCGCGTCTGCCACGTAGCGGAAGTATCCTGGCCGTTCCCACTTAGGATCGACCGGAATTAGGATTTTCCTAATTGGTCATTAGCTAACAGCAACTAGCGTCAGACCCGAGCGAACTACTTTACGCAGAAACACTAGGTCCAAAGCGGATTCACGCTGCACTTGGTTCAAGGAGAATGGGAAACGAGAGGGATGCAAGGCTCAATCTCTCTGCCATAAGGCATAGTCCCATTCCGTTCCCCTAAAACAGCATAAATCGGGTAAGACGTAACTCTAGGTCATCGCTCTCATTATTCGTTTTGACGATGATGATCATCCCGCTGTTCTTCGAGATTTTTGAGAAAAGTTCCCGACTAACCAAGACCACCCAACTGTAGGACGGACCCATGGCCCATCCTCCGCACTTTCCTCGGTTTGTTTTAGTTATGTAATTATCTAACACATTAATTTGACATATAACAATCAGCTTCTTTAATTAATCCTGTTAAGCACTAGTTCCTTCACGTAATCTTATCACATGACATAGAAAAACAATATCAAGCAAGTTCTCTTTTTTTTTAAACATTTCATCATTTTATCTTTGAAATACAAGGAGTTCCGCCCGTAGGCTTGTCCATAATCCGCCCGAAGGCTATCTAGTGATCCCCAGGGATCACTATTCCAAGCTTCCGCCCGTAAACTAGTATGCGGGCCTCGAGATCCAATCCCGAGTCACGTTAGCCTCTTGTGCAGGACCCGGAATGCGAGGGATTTACGGCCAGAGCCCCCCCTGGCACCCAAGCGTCCTCCTACTCCAAGTAGAGCTCAACGAAGAGACCTCTCGCGGCGGGTTCGGTCCACGTTCCTGGCGTGGTGAACAACACCCTTGGTTAGGGTTAGGCAGGTAGTCGGGGGTAACTGAAACTGCCTCTTCCTTCAGCCTTTAACCTGAAGTATAGGTACTCATTTAATTTGTAATTCATAATTCAAACAGAGCCCTAAAATCTCTAGCAAGCACAAACATTTCCATTAATCAACCGTATTGTTTGGCAAACTGCTAAGGAAGTGTTCTTTCCTTTTTGAGTGTATCAGCACTCGTTCCCAAGGTGTCTTGTAAATTGGCAAGATCCTTTACATTCCAGTGTAGGGCGTACGTTATTAACCCAACTTGGTCAACCCTAAAGTTCCTTAGATATGCTAGTTTCCGGTTTACAACTTTCCTTATTTAGAAGGATATCCAAAAATACGTCCTTTTGCAAGATAACTTGTGTAGGGATCTGCCATCCTTATTGAGGGTTTTTACCCTTTCTCCTTGTGAATCAATCTCAAGACTAAATGATTTCGTACTTGTTACGCAAGTCTTGCGATGGAATAATCCATTTTAGATCCTTTAAGCTGACGTATGTTGGGCCTAGGGTTTCTTTTTAAGGATCTCGGGGACAGCCCTAGTTCTTTATCTTTACGAATTATTTTTGACCCTACAATAAGGAAAGTAGTCAAGTGCTTAGGGTATGAATATTTCTATGTTTAGATTGGTTTGGATAACTTTTGGAAGGTAATATTAATCGTCTTGTCACAGTTTTGCTATCCTTGTGACAATTTACTTTTCAGTCAATACAGTTCAATTTAAACTTCTTTTTTCCTTGCAGATGAACTTATGCCAAATAACAAACATTTTCCTTGCTAAGATGTGCAATTAGCAATGATAACTTCCTAGTAATTTGAGCAACGAAAGAAAACTTTCATGAATTTAATCATTTACAATGATTCGTTGCGAAAGGAATAAGACTAATGGTGCAAGATATAATTTCCATACCTTTAGGATTTAACTAAAATATACTACTATAGTAAATAGATAATCTTGCTCGTAATTTATAATGCTTGATGCAATTCGAAGGAAACTAAGTTCTATACATTATCATTCATTCAAATAAGCTAAAATCCTTCATTACAAATAACTCGGACAAATATATCATATCCCTAACGATTTCTCTTTGCATGATTGACTTAAAACCGAATTAAAGCCAAGAAGAAAAACCTGGTTTTGGGGTGAGATATCCACATGGATACCAGGAGATGACCCTCCCACGGCTACGCCTTGGACTTTCTTAGGAGGCATCACAATTGTAGTTTTTCAAACGTGGAAGCAGCTCTACAACTCCTCCTAGGAAATTCCACCGTTGCTTCCTTGCACTGCTTGTCGATAGTAGTTTTTGGAAGGCTCCCTCCTTGGAAGTCAGGGAAATTTGAAAGGGTGTTTCAAAGTCTTCTACGATTAAGACCCATTGAAGCCATGGGGAAGGCTTAATGGCCTTTTAATGACTCGCTCAAACGAGGAATGAAAAGGGATGGAAAAAAACACAAGGTGCACGAAAGAACTTCTAAGGGGATATAGTAACCGTAAGGTTATAAATAAGGTCGAAGGACCCTTAAGTCAAACTAAAAAGGGGGTTTCAATATGCCACAAGGGGAGGGCTAGGGAAGGTATAAATACGGAGGAAAGAGGGGTGGTTCCAAAGAAAGGGATAGGGGTTTAAGGGATTAACACGGGGGGTGTGGTTCCAAGGAAAAGGGGGCTTGAGGATTTATAAAATATGAAAAAGGGCTTAAGGAAAGGGGCTATGTGACTTTTAAAAGCACGGGGGGGGGGGGGGGGGGGGGGGGGGCGGGGGGGGGGAGAGGAGTAATAATAGGACCTCTAAGCCCACTCTTTATTGTGGAAAAAGGGGCTTATGATCCTTTAAACACGAGGGGGGGTGAGGTTCCAAAAAATATAAGAAGGGGGCCTTGGGGGTTTTTAGGACACGGGGGTAATAATAATGTTTTTGAAAGACACAACAAGGGGGTAAAAGGCCCTTAAGAGGATTAAAACCGGGGGGGGGGAGATGGTGGTTTTGAGGCCAAGGGAATGGGGGCTAAGGGGATTTTAAAACCGGGGGGGTGGTTTCGAAGCCAGGGGAAAGGGGGCTTATCTAGCCCCCTTAGAAGCTTCACTTAGAAGCTTCTACAGTTTCTTTTTTTGGTATGTGGCAGGAGGGGGGGAAAATTCAACGCCGTATTGGCGTTCTGACGGCTAGCGCGGCCACAACAAAGGCGACGATGTCCAAGCCCGGCGGCCACTTGGCAGCTTCTCGCTAGCACGTGCAACACGGCTTGTGGCGGCCCTCCCTTCCTCCTTTTGTACTCAACGGCAACAGACTTCACTCCCTCTCTCACAAATTAAACAGGGGGACTTACTCCCTCCTTTCGATCAACATGACGGCGCTCAGCTTCCTTCCTTTCCCTTACTCGATAGCAACCCCCCCTTTTGGTTAAATAGGGGAGGGGAGGGATCCTCCCTCACCTAACGTATCAGGCGGCATTGCCCTAAGGCTGGGCAAGCTCCAGCGAGGAGCTTGCTGGCCCTTCTATTTCCCTCTCCCCTTCTAGCACGAATGTCGCCGATGGGAGAAGAAGAAGAAAAAAAAAATTCCCATTAACCTTTTCAGTATTTGATATATTACAGATAATTACTCCAATGTTTTTCTTGATTTCCATCTTACTTGTCCAAGTGCTAGCTTTTATCTTGACATGTCTTCTTTACGAGACCTTGCATCTTTCTCACCATCACAACTACAATGCTCTCATATATTTTTTGAACCCAATGTGAAGGTCAAGAGGGGGTGAAGACTCAAGTATGGATACAAATGGACATATGCTCTCTTGGCAAGATATACATCATGTCCTTGAATATATTATACAGTTTCTTTAGCTTAGCTATATAAATGATGTCGTTGTGGAAGCAACTTTTGAAGCTCATTGCAGCATATAAGCACCTAGTGAAACACAAAGGTTTGAGCTTGAGTATGGAACTTATGTAACTAATAATTTTTTGAACAAACTTTGGGATGCATGCATGAGGCACATTTTAGTGTGTATAATTATCAACAATGGGCGAAACATGAAGAGGAGGAATAGAGGATCTGGAATGAGCAACAAATAAGGATGTAAATGCAGTTAGAGGAGGATGAACATCTAAAAGAGACACATGATTTTTCCCATGCTTCATTACTTTCTAATGAGGCTCAAAATAACTATGCTACAAATGTTTCTAATGAGGTTTTGAGTTCTTATGTAGCGAATGCTTATTCTAAAATGTTCAGGCTATGATTAGCCCTACAAAGTGTGCCTATGAAGAAGCTAGTGAGGTTTTGAGTCACCATTCAGATGATGTCTATACAGATACTATTGATGCTATGAGTCACCATACTACAGAGGAGGTCTATATAGCTATTACTTACTCATGCTTTGAGTACCCATGCAAATGATGCTGTTGAGAAGCATGGATCTAGAGCATGGCTAAGTTGGATGGAAGAGAAAGATAAGACTTGTGATGACATAGATAGGGAGAAATGACTATTACTCAAGTGAATTAGGTTCCAAGGTGGAAGCTTGGACTCATAAACAAAATCTTGAGTATGACATTGATTATGACTGAAATGACAAGGTACAATGGTATTCCATCATTGAATGATAAGAAAGAAAATACTTTATAGGCTCATGATGGTTCCCTTTTTCTCTAATGTGCCTATGGGATTCATGCATCCTAAATTTTAGGCATCTTTATCTAGTAAACTATATGAGTCTTGCCGTAATTCTCCATACAAAGAGATTATCACATGGGTGTGATTGCATAACTCTGAACACTGCTCCTCAATCACAATTGTAAAGAAAGCACTAAGTGTATAGAGGTTGTCATGAGTAGAACCTTGCTAAGTGTGGGCATATCACAAATAGGTGAAGCATCCAGAGGCTATTTGTAGGAAAAACTAAACATCCTTCTAAGTGTGGGTACATCCAAACATGGAAAACATCTAGAGACTATTATAAGGCCTCATTAAGTGTGTAGATGTTGTTACGCATAGGCTACATGAGGAGTTTTACAAGGCTTATGATGACAAAGCATGAATCGCAGGTACATATAATAAAAGGTTCCAGTAAAAAGTGGAGACAAAGAATGACAGGCCCTTGTGGTTTTCCTCATTAGATATGTCATGGTAGGCATAACATATCTTCTTTTCTTTGTCCTCTTCTTTTATGTAGTCCACTTTGCTTTCTTTGATGCTCTTTTTGTCCTCATGGTCTTCTTTTCCTTGGTCTTTTTCTTTATGGTCTTTCTAGTCTTGTTTATGGTCTTCTTTTTCTTGGTCTTCTTCTTTTTGGTCTTTCTAGTTTTCTGCTTCATTAACTTTTCTTGCTTCAGTCTTCATGTCCCCCTCAAGCAAACATATCACCATTTTTGAGATTTGCATGATCACCGAGGTAATTTAGAGAAGCAAACATTGCAGGAGATATTTGGTGCACGAATCAAAGCATCTTGCAAATCAGTTGGGCGCATAGATTCAAGGCGTGTGTTTAGAGGAGCATTCAATCCGTGATAAAACTTAGACACTTACTGAGCAATAGTCATGGAAGGCGCATATTTAAGCAATGAGATAAACTTTGAGTAATATGCCTCCAAGCTCATTCCCAGTTGTCTTAAGTTAAAGAACTCATTCATTTTTAGCGTGCAATAAGTTGGTGGCAAATATCGACCATGCATAGCTTCTTTCAACTTTTCCCAGGTGATAGCTGTCTCAGTAAGTCCTTGGTCTTTACATCACTGTTTCCACCACAAGCGTGCCTCACCGGTAAATTTCAACTTGGCGATAATAGCCTGATTAGCAAGGCTATTTCCCACGGCAGTAAAGTAGTCCTCCATGGTCTCAATCCAAATCTCTGCCTCAGCTTCAACGTCTTTGCCCTTGCTATCAAATTCTGGTGGCTTAACTTGCTTAAGGAGATACTTCTTCTCCTGAGTTTTAGTCGGACTAGCGATAGTCGTATTACCCTGGGTTATCATAAGTTTCACAAATTAGTTTAGTGCTTTAAACTTTTCAGCTTCGTTTCCACATTAACATATCTTACTAGTTTTGTAAAACAATGATGGGCCAAAGAGCACAATGTTTTTACAAAATCTAGTCGTTGTTATATTTTATAATCAGTAGCCATATGCTATGATTTTTATAAGTAAGGAATATTTACAGATGGTAGATGTTTACAAGTAGATATACATCAGGATCGAAAGGATAGGCTAGATACTATGTATCATTTCCAAAATAGAATATCATTATGTCTTTCTTTTTCAGGGATGGATATCAATTACATTCATGTAGAAGAAAGTAGGCCAATTGCTGTCTATGTCCAGAAACCTATACTGTGGAAATGGCAGATCTAGAAAACCATGGATACAGTAATCTCGATACTTTCAACGTCCTTGTATTATAATCATGTCGACTGGGATTACCTCCAGTACCTTGTCGTAGACATAACGGTCTAGAAGTATCTGTCGACCACATGTAATCATAAGTGGATTCCTTCTGGATAGACAAAAGATAAATGCCTCAACTACTTTTAAATTTTCCATCCATTCAAGGCGTATTAGATTAGTGTGCATGTCAAAGAATCGATCGGCTTCGATGTACCAATAATGATCATCCCAGAACCATCTTCATTCGCAATTCATGGGGGATGGATCATATGGGCAATCAAGTATCCTCATCATTTCTCTTCTCCACTCGTCATCCGTGGAGTTCAATGCAGATGTGTACATTGCTCGAAAAACAAGGAATTGGTTCCAGGCTTTATTATTCTGCCAAAGTTTATCCCTTAACAATCAACACACTGATTATTACTTAGAACAGTTAATCTTAAAAACCATAGATATTTTTAATTTCTATTAGGCTCTAATACCACGTGTCACGTGCCTACCTAATAGTTCCCTAGTAGCACGGTTTACTGGTCCATCGGGGAATTATCCTAGATGGCTTCGTCTGGCACTCGCGAGAATGGACAGGGTCTATTGTCTAGGTTTCCTAGAGTCCACCCCGTAACGGAAGGTACCGGCCGTCCTCACGAGGATCAACCTGCAAGCTCGGGGTTCTAATTTGACAACTGAGGTCTTGATGCATCAGCTAGCTCCATCGGAGGTGTCCCACAAGGGCTTCTTCTCCGATTTGAGCGATCATAGTTACCCTTGGTTCATGGAGTGCAATGCTTTTTTCCAAAAACTAGTTAGGATTCAGGGAACCTTAACGGAGTTCTGGCACAGCCGTTGCACCTTTCCCCTCAGATAATTATTAATCAAGGTTTTAAGACCCGACCCTAGGTAAGTCAATGCTTGGCTCTACCTAATTTCTCCTAATTAACGTTTCATTCAATCTCTTGAAAGAAGCTCCCAGCTTATCAAAACCGCCTATCCATAGGACGAATCCGTCAGTGATCTCGCCCACCTGCTTTCCACAAATGGTTTTCTTTAGTTTTCTAATTGCCTATCACATTAAGTTATGACATATAAAAGCAGCTTCGTTAATTAACCCGTTATCATAGGTTCCTTTGCGAAATTTTACGACACAACACAAAGACAAAGAAAAACAATCTTTTGGAAAAACATATTTATTTACTATTTTGCAAAAGTTATTTACAATGCTTTTTCCCTTCTGCCTATGCAGAAGATAAAACCTCCATTCATCGGAAAATCCCTTCTGTCTATGTAGAAGAAAACAAACCCTCCAAGATTTTTGTCCCTTTACTAGTACCGAGGACTCCAAGATCCCATCCTGATTTGCATGAGGGTCAAGCAGTTCTTAGGAGCGATCGAGAGATTTACGGCGAGAGCCCCCTAGCACTCCCGCCTCCTCCTGCCTAATGGATTCCTCATCAAGTGACCTCTCGCCATTGGGGCCAGTCCAAAGCTCCTCGCGGTGGTACAAAACAATCCCCCTTGGAGTAGGGTTCCACGTTTAGCCATGGGGGAGGCATAGCGCGATCTTTCCTCTTATTATCCTAATTATATATTTACAATTGGATCTAACTGCTACAAGCATAATTAATCATTCTTGTGCAACCATCAATACATGCACAAATTAAAAAAAGAAACGGCAACAAGTGTTTCTAGCATAGGAAGCAGCCCCACCCAATTCTAGGGTTTGTCTTTTAAGGTCCCACCTTATTCTTAGGGTTTCGCTTCCTACTTGCAACTCTTTTTTTCGAATCCGCAAGTTATTTCGCAAATTTAAAGTCTATTTTATCCTTATGACAACTTGGTATTTTTGCCCTAAAAGATAATATGGGCATTAAAACCTATGGTAGGAAATTCATGCACTGCCTTGCCCTAACCCACACTTAGCAGGATTTCAAATGCTTTTCCAAGTCTGTTTATACATTAGAATTTGTATCGTTAAATTCTTATCAATGTCCAATAAGTCTTACAGACTTTCGATATTTATTTAATTTCCTGATACTCATAGTTTCATGGTTGTTGAGTATTTCATAGTTGTTTTTGCTTCAACATTCTCAATATTTTAGGTAAGGTTTTCTCGTTGACTCATATGTGGGTCAACTCATGATATTGACACTCTTGCTACTATATGGTTTAATCGACGATGTCCGACCATTTGTCGAACTTTCAACATTATCTAGGAAGAACAATTTTCATTTAGCTATGTCATAAATGCAATGCTAATTGTTTTTCTAAAAACTTTATTCTTAGCAATGTAAAAGTCATAAGTGTAATTTTTCTTTCAGCTTTCAGACATCGAATTATATTACTATGCACCTAGTTTATGCGTGTCTAGTATATATTTTCCTATACAATTTTCTGTTGATTTAATGCATTGATTATTTCATGATATTATCTAAATGATTTTCTATAAATTATTATAAGACTCATATGTGTCCGTTTATCATTAGCAAAATGAAATAGAAAAAGTCACTTTCACAGAAAAATTATAAAATATTCTGTTTCCCAACACCGTCTACCTTTTTTTAGTTATTATAATTACACGCTGTCGTCCTGTTAGGGGCTGAAGGTCTACCACCAGGGCTTAGAGCAGAAGAAGAGTGTGGGATTCAAGGTTTGGAGAAGGGGAAAAGAATGGGGTTTGATAAGATTCGGGTTTTAGAAATGACTTAGTTGAAGAAGAAGATATCAAGCTTTTTCTGTGTTTTTAGCATATATGAATGGAATGAATGACTTTGACTTGATCACATCAAATGCGTTTGGGAAAAATAAGCCATTACATAAGGGATAATCTTAGATTTAATCCAAATGCATATACCAAATGCAAGCTCAAATGGTTTTTATTTCATGTACATGGACAGATTTCAACTCCAAGAAACAAGTATTTGGATGGTAGACTCAAGTACATTCAAGACATAGATCAATAGCTCATGAAATGCATTGATTGAGCATAAATTTAACTTCAGCCATGTTTTAAAATAGAAATTTCCAGCCCATAATCAAGCTCAAAAAGTGTACATAAACTCAAGAATAAGCTCCTCTAATCATTCATGAGAGTAAAGCCTTGATGTTAAGAGGTCAATTTTTTCTATTACAACCACATGGATCACTTGTTTACTCATCAAAATGGACAAGAACAGTGGGCTGCCCTGTTTATGACTGGTTTTTTCAGCCCATAACAGCCCATACACCTTCAAAATCCTCCCCCTTTGCTTGCCTCAAAGTCACTCAAGTACTTGGGTACAAGACGGGCTTCATTGGACCATGAATAATGTAAAAAGATGAGAGAAGACGTACATAAGAGCAGGTTGAATACTTTTCTCTCAGGTTTCCCCCTTTTATAGACTGTCATACCATTCATTTTCGTCATACCAAATGGACGGGTAAGAGGAGCTCTCACCTTTCTTGTTTGTATGTCCTTCTTCAGCTCCAATTTGCCTTCAGTTTGCATGCTTTGGAGCATGCACCATAGCTCACAGTTCTTCTCCAGTTACTACAGGTATGCAGGCCCGCTTTTTGCACCGAAAAATATGAGTTGCATCCTCCTCAGCTCCCACTTATCTTTTTGACCTACTTAGGTCACTTACAGATCACTTAAGTTCATTATTTCAGGTCCCCCATGAACCTAGTGGACTTTTGGTATTTTTCTTGAGTTCTAACCGTATTTTCCACTTGAATCAATGTGGTTTAGCCTACAGACTGTCAATTACTTGCAGAGCTGATCAAGTTGTAAGTTCCCATAGACTTATTTTTTTATCAATATACATGGTACAACTGAAAATTGTATGCCAAATACAAAAGAACTTATGTAACTAAGTGATATCTAAGTTGGTTGTTGGGTAACAATGACTGAGTTATGTATCCAAATTCCTCATATAAATTTTAGTAAAGTTCTTCTGTGTTCATAAAAATCCCATAATTTATATTATGAACAATAAACTCTTTGACATTCACCCCCTCCTAACCTGCACATCCTTCGGCATGTGCCATTTCACAAGATTACAGGCTTAAGGAGGGTCTTCACATATCTTCATCTTCATCCTCTAAGTCTTCTTCTTCCTGCTTGTCTTCAAGTAGATGGCTCATATCCAAGTCATCAAGCTCATAAGTTGAAGATTCTCTTCATTTGAAGATCTTGATACGTTTACCGGCTATTGGTACTTTTACTATGGTTCCATCCATTTCTGCCAAAGTATAAGTAGCATTATCATGTACTACTTTCACTACATATGGACCAAACCATCACTTGGCTAGCTTCCTATGAGCACTATATTGATTGTCTAGGCTGCCATCATAGACAAGTACCCAATCATTCTCTTGAATAGCTCTCGGATGGAGTCGATGATGCTTGTCAAACCTCTTCTTATTCTTTAATCTTGCTGCCTTCAGTCTTTCAATGGTTGTCTTGACATCTTTTGGCCTTCTTTCAAGTTGCCTTATGTGCAAAGTCAGCAAATCTTCTCTATTCATGCCTTCATCCCAAGGCAAGATACTCCATGTGACAATAGACTCCTCAATAGGCATAATAGGTGGATGTCCATATATTAGTTCAGCCGGCATATAACCTGTTACTGCACTATGGGTAGTTCTATCAGCCCATAATGCGAATGGTAGCATTCTAGGCCATTCCCTCATCTTTCCTTTGCAAGATTTCGCCAATGCTTTAAGAATTGGTTGATGACCTCTTTCACTCTTACCATTGCTTTCAGGGTTGTAGGCTGATGTAAGAGATAGCTTGATTCCAAATTGAGCAAAGAAATGGCGAGCCTCATCGGCATCCAATTCTCCTCTATCAGCAGTTACTTTGGCAACACAGCCATACCTGCAAAATACTTCTTCAAGTAAAAATCTACAAACGGCTTGAGTAGACTTTGTTGTCAAGGCTTTTCCTTCCACTTGATTTGTGAGATCTTCTCTAGCAAGTACTAGATATCTCATGTTCCAAATTCCTGTAGGCATGGTTACTAAATCAATAACCCTAGTGAATGGATAAAGGAAAGGTAGGCTGAAGCCCATCTCTATGCTTAACCATACAGTACATTTGACAAACATGACAAGACTCAACAAAATGCTCAATGTCTTTATACATGTTTTGCCACCAAAATTTCTCTTTTATTTTGGCAAAAGTGCCCCATATTCCTCTATGACCAGCCAATAGGCTTTCATAAAATTCTTGCATGACCTGTCTTTGAGTCTTTTTGTCTCCTAAGACACGAACAGGTGCTCTTCCTTTCTTTTTCGCATGCCTCCAAAGGTAGCCATCTTTAAGAAAAAAGACATAAGCTTTTCTCTTGATTCTCTTGAACTCTTCATTAGTCCAATCTTTCTTCTTTGTCATAGTGCTCAAAAATTGGCCAATTTTTAGCCAATCACCTGCAATAATATTCTTCTTTAAAGTGTGAACAAACCATAACAAAACATTGAGCATGTTGTCTATCAGCTGCCCACTGTCCTTCTATGGTTGTTTCTTCCTTCTTTGCTAATGTAAAATTTGTTTTACCAGTTGAACCTGTTGTACTTGCTGTAATTAATGTTGCACTTGCATTTTTGACAGCTGAGCCATCATTAGGTACAGCTGTACTTGCTGTTTTCATATCTGAACCTGCAATTACAACATCATTTTTAGCAAACATAGACTCTGATTCTTCCTCATCCATCATCTCTTCTTCATCCTTATATCTAGCATGCGAAAGCATGTCAGCAACCTGATTATCTCTTCCTACAATATGTTTTAAATCAGGATTTAAGGATTTAATATAGGTTATCCATCTTAGCATGGCTATGTCGGGAGTGGAACAGTTGGCAATCATGCCCAAGAGTGGAAGACAATCTGTTTCAACTATTACATGTGCACCCATGAAGTACTCCTGGTCACATTTCAATGCATTTACTACTCCCCAAAGTTCTCTTTTAATTTGAGCATACCTTCTTTGTCATTCATTAAGAACCTTTGCTCCAAAGTGAATTGCATATCTGTTGCCTTCAAGGTCATCTTGACTGACTGCCCATCCTATTCCAATAGGACTTGTGTCTACTGTGAGTATGATAGGCTGTCCATTAGAGTAATTAGCCCTCTTTAAGGTGGGGGCTAAAATCAGCAATTTCTTCAATTTCTGAATAGCTTGAGTATGTTCTTTTTTCCATATAAACCTTTGGCCTTTTCTTAGCAGTTGATAAAGATTTTCAACAACATGAGCAAAATGTGGGATCCAAATAAGGTAGAAGACACATGCTCCAAGAAATCTTCTCACCTCCGAAACATTTGTGCATATTTCCTGCATTTTGCTGATAGCATCAATCTTGGTTAGAGAAGGCTTTCGGCCATATGGACCACACATATGCCCTACCGCAAGAACTTCTTCGACTCCAAAAACAGATTTAGCACCTGAAAGAGTAAGATGGACTTCTTCTAATTTAGACAAGATTTGAGCACAATCATTAATATGATCGGAAACAAACTTGCGACATCCAAGTTCATTGAGTTCTTCATTCTTCTCATGAACTTCACATCCTTTGATTGGTACATCATCAAGGAAAGGAAGAGTTAGTTGGGGAATATAATCTCTCAATACTTTATGCATGGCATTCATCATGTGAGCTACTGAATTTGTAGCTCCTTGAGGTAGAGTACACATGCGGACTAAACCAAGAGGCATCTTCATTGTGGTAATGTCTCGGCTCTCCAAAGCAAGCTGAAATTGGTCATAGCCTGAATATAAATCTCCCATGGAATAAATTGCTCTACCTGCAAAAGCCTCAGCAAACTCATCAACAATTGGCCCCGAACCAACATTTCTAATAGTGACTTTATTGGCAGGCTGTAAATCTTGAATGAATCGCAAAGATCCATTCTTCTTAGGCACGGTAAACCATCGGTTGGAATATGGAGCTGAAGATGGCTCCAATATTCACATTTTTATCTTTTCATTTAAAAGCTCCAGTAACTTAGGCAAACGAGCCCTTGGTACCGGAATTGGTTTAAGATTCCAAGGAACGTGTGGGACTGTGAAAATCACCATTGGTGCCACAACACTTGGATCCACACAACCAATTTCATGTGGCTGAAATGAAAAAGCTTTGCCATGTTTCTTTAACATCTGCATGAAGATTTGCTTTTCTATTGGCAAGAGAAAAGAGTCTTCACCAATTTTCAGCTCTTGTAGACTTTTTGCTGTAAATTGGTGACCAATATCTTTGGGATCACGAAGGCTTGACTGTTTGGATGCCTTTTCTACCAGTCCTTCACTTTCGGGTGGTAGAGGAGTAGCCACCGGCTTGACCTTTTTGTCAACTATCTTATACTTTGTTTCTACTCTTACCTCATCCTTGTTTGGCTATCCAAAAGCTTCTTGATCTGCAAATTCTTGAATTATGTCAAACATATCCAATGTGCATACCTGAATGGACTGATTTTCAGCTTGATTTTCTACATGAACAGCTGCATATATTTCAACCAATGTATCATTATAAATCAGCCCATAGAATAGCCCTAAAATTTCTTCATCTTTAGGCAAAACATCAATTTGCTTCAATTCTTGTTCCACATGACATAAATGCTTTCTTTTAGCCCTATTCATGGCAAAAAACTATTTATAACAACCCACACTGTTGGCCATAAAAACCTGCAAGTCAACTTTTGGCATTGCCCCCTTTATATGTGGAGGCGGTATATCCTGGGAAATCATATGGACTTGATTTCATGCATTGGAGCTGGGATTTTATGCTGAAAAATATTCAGATTTGGAAATTTTTAATGTCTAGAAACTGTCATTGAATGTAGGCAACAAGCATTGTCTCTTACTGAAGCATTACATGTCATTTTGGAGCTCCTGTTATTTGTATGACATGCCATATGTATGTTGAATACTTGGAAGAATCAAGAGAGCATTGGATGCAACTAAGGATTAAAATCTGGAGACGAAACAAATGCCTTGATATCTACTTGGCTGGTCATTTACAATAAATGCAGTGTATGACATTGCCTCTCTACACTTTTGAAGAAAATAACATCATTTATCACTCACGATCTCAAAGGAGTTGATTTCCTGAATGTCAAGTTGCAGGTTTTAGACTGTGTATTCTCTTCACTGTAGTAAGAATACATGAGACAGAGATACAATGCTTTCGGAGTCTATGTATTGACTAAAACACCTATGAGTTATCCCACATGCTTGTGGATGTTTCTGAGGTTGTAAAGGGTTGAAATACCATGTTTCTTTGGTGTAGAAAATTATCACAGGAAACTCTCATGAATTGTAGAAAACTGTCTTGATTTGCAAGAAACTGTTATGAATTGCAGAAATTTGTCATGATCTGCAAGAAACTGTCTTGAATTGTAGGAAATTGTCTTGATCTACATGAAATTGTCCTAAATTGCAAGAAACTGTCTTGAATTGTAAGAAACTGTCCTAATCTACAGAAAACTATCATGAATTGCAGGAAACTGTCCTAAATAGTAGGAAATTGGTCCTGAATTGTAGGAAAAGGAGCGAGATACTTACAAGTTGTATACATCATTGAATACCTAAGCTGTAACTATGGCAAATGCTCAAGGCATTGATAATATTACTCAAATTGTGGGAGAAAAGCTGGAAAAAAAAAAATTTGCTTTATGGAAGTTCCTATGACGAATTTTTTGGTTGGCAGAGGTTATTGGGACTTATGGAAGTTCCTATGAAGAATTTTTTTGGTTGGTAGAGGTTATTGGGACTTATGTACAGGAGATGAGGCTGAACCTGAAATGCCTGAAAGAAATTCGACAAATGATTAGAAAAGGGCTCATAAGCTATAGACTGAGAAAGCATGCAATGTGTTACATTAGTTTTCCTTATGTATATTAGATACTATGGTTATACAGATTACTGGATGCAGTTTCCCAAAAGATGCATGGGACATACTCATGAAGAATTATGGAAATATATCACATGCAAGAAAAATTCAACTAAAGCAACAGTTCAATAACATGTCTAGGAATGGCAGAAGCATTTAGGCCTACACCACAGAGACCAAGAACATAGCAGATCAACTTGCCACCATTAGATCTTCAGTGTCTGAGGATGATATGATTGCAGTGACATTGAATGGACTTGGCAAAGAGTATAAAGCATTTGATACGTCTATTTTTGTGAGAGTTGAATCCCTGATTGGGATGACCTGATTGCTTTGGTGCTAAATAAGGAAGTTAAGATTGGGTTGAATATATGTTCTAGTACGTCTCAAAGCATAGACACTATTCTTTACTCTAGCCAACATGGTAGAGGTGGCAGAGGCTGTGGCTCTTTTTGAGATTGAGGAGACACTCAAAATGCTTTTGGGCAGCATCAGCATAATGCCCAACATGGGACAAATACACAGGGTTAGCATGGATTTGCAGCTTTAGAGGCCGAGGGAGATCACCCCGTGGTAGAGGTGGTGGATTTGGTTCATGGCAGTCGAATGATTAGTCAAACAGAGATAAAGACTATCATTACTATGGCAGATATGGACACATTGCAAATGATTGTTACAAGAAGCAGGGAGATATGAAGGCAAAGGAAAAACATCATGGACACTATGCATCTTCTAGCAGTGGCCATGATGAGCAAGTTGATAGATTGTTTACCATGCAGCGTGTGTCTAAGAATGCATCGAGGCAGAATAGAGATGAGAGATGGTACATTGATTTAGGGGCTTCAAATCATATGACACCTCATGGAGAATGGTTTGATGAGATGGTTGCAAGTTCACATGGTTACGTGTGTACTGGGGATGACACCCAGCATACAAAAATTGTTCCGTTGATGATGCCTGATGGCAAGAAAAAGAGCTTGCATGATGTACTAAATGTACCTACAATAACCAAGAATCTTTTGTCAGTTGGACACATAATAGAATCTGCATGTGAGATTTACTAGAGATGGATGCTTTGTTGAAGAATGTGGTAATGGTTGCAAATTGATTGCTAAAGGCCGAAGAGATGACATAATGTTTACTCTTGATGCATCAATTCCAGAGTTGAACGCAGCCATGTTTGCACATGTTGATGGTGCTATATGGGATGGTGAGATATGGCATAAGCAGATTGGCCATGTGAATGTACAAAAGCTGAAATCTATGCAATAGAAGGAGATTATGTTTGGACTGTTAAGTTCAAGTATCATGAATTTGGACATGTATGTGATGCATGTTAGTTTGGAAAGCAGGCAAGGTTTCCATTTATGAGACATGTATGGAATAGCTCACGACCCTTGCAGTTGGTACATTCAGATGTATGGGGTCCGTCTCATAATGCTTTGTTTGGTTGTGCTCGTTACTATGTATTCTTCATTGATGATTTCAGTAGGTGCACCTGGCTTTACATACTGAAATATAAGGATGATGTGTTTGATGCATTCAAGGACTTCAAGAAGCATGTTGAAAATGAGTTGAGCTGTAAAATTTCATGTCATAGATCAGATGGAGGTGGAGAATATGTCTCT
>NW_028230174.1:0-20481 GCF_053477565.2 Lygodium microphyllum | reverse complement strand
TTGATGATAACTTGAATAAAAATCAATCTTGGTGAATAATTTAGCATCTTTGAGTTCATCCAAGATATCATCAATGCAAGGGATGGGGTATTTGTTCTTTATGGTGCACTTGTTGAGGTCTCTATAATCTATGCATGTACAAAAGGATATATCCTTCTTCTTAACTCATAGCACTAGTGAAGCAAATGGAGACTAACTAGGCTGAATGAAACCCATATCCAAAAGATCTTTCACCTTTTTTTCCATCTCTTCTCTTTCACACTTGGACAACCCGTAAGGTGGCTTATTGATAGGCTTAGTTTCAAGAGCCAAGTCAATTGGATTATCTACTTCACATTTTTGGTGGCAAAGAAGGAGGCTGAAAAACATCTTTATACTCTTCCAATAGTTTATAAATGCAAGGATCCATTTCTTTGGAAGATCTAAAAGACTATTCTTCATCCCCTTTTGACAACAAAAGTACAAAGATATATGACTTGGCATTGATCTCCTTTGGAATCTTCTTTAGTCTAATTAGCTCCACGCTTTTCTTTTCAATTCCATGCAATGCTACTTACTGTCCTTTCCACGCAAGATCCATCGGTTGCTTCTCTAGGTCCGTTGAAAAACTCCAAAGGTGTCTAAGCTAGTCACATCCAAGTACTATATCAATCAGACCTATTTCCAAAGCAATGAGATTGATTGGTACATGCTAAAGATAAAACAATAAGAATATGAGGGCAAGTTTTATGGTTGATCTCATGAGCTCCATTAGCTACCAAACTTGTAAAGAAGACTCAATTACAATTGGAAACAATTTCAGCCCTTCAAGGGATCTAAAATTTACAAAGCTATGAGTGCTTCATGTATCGATGAGGATATGAGCAACTCTTCCATTAATAAACCCCTTGAGTTTAAGAGTATTGTCTCCTTTAGTGCTAGTCCATGCATCATGAGAGATGAAACACAAACTTGAAGAAGAATGACATCTATGTAGTAACCACCATGGTCAAATGCTGACCATAGGATCATAATACTAATCATGACTTTCCTCCTCATTCCCCTCCACTACTTCACAATTTTTCTCATCCTCATTTTGCATGACATTTTTCTTATGTGTTAACTCTCAAATGAACAAAGGTGGAAAATCCGGAAAACTTCAAGCAGAAGACAAAGCCAAGGCAAAAGCAAAATGAAAGGTGAAGGCGCGCCAAGAAGAATCTAGAAACACAAGAAGTGCAGGAAAGTCCTAAATCAAAGAGAAAGGTGCACAAGAGAAGCACAAGTTAATACTCGTGTAAAAGAGCGCATGTCACACCAACAGTTATTTTAAAGAGTGCCAGGCTCTCACACTGTGCAAATTGTAAAGGTAGATGAGTGGCAGGAAGGAAGCTAGGAAGACAGGAGGACAAGGGGAAAAATGGCCTAGGCCACGGCCGATAGGCCACGGTCGGCCATGTAAAAAAGGGGATAAGGGGGACTGCCCAAAAGGGATTTAGGGTTTTGTATATAAAGTTGAAAAGTGAATGAGAAGCTCATTCTTGTGTGTGGCAAAAAGCTTCTTCTTCTTCTTCTCTTCTTTCCTTCTTGCTTGTGCTTGAGAGAGGGAGTGAGTAAGTGTGAGGGAGTGAGGGAGTGAGTGTGTGAGAGTGAGGGATTGAGGAGAAGAAGCTCCCCATCTCCTCTCTTCATCTTCTTCTCTTCTCTAATCTTCTCTTGTCTAGCGCAGCTATGGAGGATGGAGCTTGTTGGAGAGGGATTAAGGTTGCTTGAGCTTGCCTCAAGGATCGTGCAGCTACCAGCATGCACGGTAGAGGAGGGTACTCGATCGGGCATCAAGGTAAGCTCACTACACCCCATAGGTAGGGAGGGCATGTTGGCTATGTGAGAGGTAGCCATGGCCACTTGGCTTGAAAGGTTTGACCAATAAGCAGTCCATAGGTCTCGGGGGTTGAGCTTATAACTCCCTTTATTTTGGTTCTATTGTCGGGACTAACAGAATCGAGCCTTGAGCGCCGTGTGCTTTGAATCGAGCATAGAGGTAGGTTTTTCAATGCGAACCAGTGCTTGAGATAGATAGGAGATTTAGGTGGTTTGATCTTCGAAACAAGTAAGTATTTTGGTTTTTTCTTGAATAGGCAAGTAGGTAAATCAACCTCAGCCCACTGTTTTTTATTTTTGTTGCACTGGGATAGGATTAGGACCAAGGAAACAAGGAAAACAGAACAGTGTTCTGCTATACTGAAAACAGGCTGAAAACTATGAGAAAGGGGCATAAAATCTAAATATTGAATAGATGGGTGCAAGAGGGGCAACCATAAGATTAAAGGAGACTTGAGTAGGGCAATAAGAGGCTCAAAAGGTTAGGGTTGACCTCATTTTGCAGTTAGAAATTGAGAAAGAGAGCTTCAGTGTAATGAAGGGGACCTAGGAGAGAGGAGAGAAGGGAGAGACTGCAGAGAAAGAGAGAGAAAGAAGGTGAAGAGGAGAGAGAAAGACTAGGAATAGAGCGAGAAAGATAAGAAGAGGAGAGAGAAATGGTTGGCAGCCATGGAAGGACAAGGAAGAAGGTGAAGAAGATGAAACGACAGATGTATATTCATAAAATGGTACCTATGCAGTGTCCCTTATACATTTTATACTTAAGTCAACTTGACCTAAGTATTTCCCCTCCATTACAATCCATCCCCACTCAAAATGAAGTTTTTGTCCTCAAAAACAAAGATCGGACTTATTGGTATAGCCAAGTAGTGGGCTGTAGAGTACTACTCTGTACAGCATTACAGTGGGGGGGGGGGTGGGGGGGGTTCTTGGCATAGACCCAAAAAAAAGGATTCGCTAATATTCAAGTGTAGTACTAGTCTATGCAGAGGGTCAAGGTCAGCCTGTAGCCACCCGGATCAAAAGGGAAAGTGGTATTGCTACCATACATTGGATCAGCTTCCATAAGGTCAAAGTCAAGTACAACTGGAAGCATGATCAGCATGGTGGTATTCTCTAGCTCTTCCATAAGCCTCTCAGGCATCACCATGCTCTGTATGACTGAAGCATATGAGGCTGAAGTCACCATTGCATGGACTGCATCATCCCCTAAGTGCTTGCATATTCATGGACCCTGCATTCTTAGTGATGTCCAAGCATTTAAACTGCAGGTCTGTGGACTGAAGGGGCTCCCGTATGGGGTCATGATCATCCAAATCCACATGCTTCCCATGATCTTCTTTCTTGAACTGAAGTTTTTGTTGTGGACCCATACCAAAATGGTCTTCAACAAGATCTTCTCCATCCTTTGCATCATAATACTCTAATACCAAGAGTAATTTGGCAGTCTTTGCCCTGCATGTGGCTTGATGATTAGAAGATATTGGCTTAGCACATCGATAGCATAAGCCCACATCATGCAATTCTCGTATCGTATCACTAGTAAGGTGTCTAATGCATTTAGCCTTAGATAGCAATTTACACATCTACTCATCACCATTGGTTAGCTCAGTAATAGTTCTGACATGTTGCTCATGGTCATCTTGCTGCTCATGTACAACAGATGGATGTCCATGCTCATGACCATAATGCTCATGCGGTCCATATGGATGGTCATACCAATGTGGCTGCTGCTCATAATGATATTCATACTGTCCATACTGCATATGGTGATAATAGCCCTGTTGTGCATCACACGCATAATCATCATAAGCATGCTGCCTTTGATCATTGATCCCACAGCATTGGTCATGCTTCCCATAATCTCTATGAGAATGCATTCACAAAAATGTTCATGTTGCTGCCCAAATACATCTATTTGCTGTTGCCTACTACCAAAACCTTGGCCATATTGTTGACCATAAACATGATGCCCAAGATTGCATGATGACTATCCAACATGACTACAACAGTGTCCTTGCATACTAGGCTGACCATAAGTATGATGATTGGAAAGTCCATGAGCATAGGTATCGGCATGATGTCGGTCATAATCACTTGCTTGCCGCTCCTGCATTCCGGGTGGCTGTCCACACTCACTCCTGCACAATTCGATCAATGATTGCATAGAGTCCCCTTGAACTTCTGCATCAGTCCTAGCAATTAGATCAATCAGCATGTTCTTGTGTTGTACGTGATCTAGGCCTTCTCTCAAAACAATATTGCCATAGAGGTTTATAAGAGCCTCCATGATACATTGCTGTACCAACTAAGGGGTATTAAGTGTTAATTGTTGTACAAGTACCCGCTCAACTAGAACAACATCTACTATTTCTGCAGCCATCATTGTATCATCAAATATCATGAGCACATGTGCAAATGCAACCATCATATCAACCATTCCAGCATCAAGCTTGTTGAACATAATTTTCTCTATGGTACTTTTGATGACCTTTCCATATGCACACTGTTGCCCATGAGAGTAAGCATGAACATCATACATATAGGCATGGTGCTTCCCAAAACCAAATGATGGCTGCTGTTCATGCATGGATTGAAGCCCATATGGGGGCCTTGTGCTCTCTGCATGCATTCCATACAATTCAAAATTACCAGCAATAGGTGATGCATGGTTGTCATTCACACCTGACATAACCATATTGCTGTAACAAGGTGCTCCTGGAGCATTATAATAGCCATAACGGTCTAGATACCCTGCATGCATTCCCAATCCATCTAGTAGCATATTGCTACCTATATATGAGATTCCTTTCTGCACAAAAGCAGGCTGGCTATTACAGCCGCTACTCCAACATACATGCTTTTGCCCATGATTCTCCATATCCTGTATCTACTCCAGCATTAAGCCAAGTTGGTCCTGGGGTGCTTCCCTTCACTGTGTGATCTAATCCTGGAATGCTGATGGGAAAACATTTGGAATTGAGGAGAAGGATGGAAGCTTAAAATAGTCACCAGCAGATAATCTTGATCATGGAGTTGAAGCATCCAAGGTGGAGCTACTCAGGGCAATGGATGTGCATCTGCTTGTACTTCGACAAGAACAAAATTTAGCATTTGGTCAGGCTACTGTAGATTCAAAGATAGAAGAGTTGCAGGACAAACACAGTTTCTTGCAAAAAGGGAGATATGATCTTACCAGTGACAGGACTGTGGTTGTAGTTGACAGTGGCAGCGGTGGGCATGCAGTCTTTAGAAGATATGTCTGATGAAGTTTTGTTGAACGATTCCCCTTCAACTATTCTCTAGAACAAAATCAAAGCCGATAGAGCTTTACCATGTGTTTAGCACTGTGTCATTATGGCCAATCTGCAGGTAGACCTATGGCAGAACCAGTTAACCACTCCTCAATAGACCAGGATCCCCTTGCTACTGCATCTCGATGCCATGTTTCCTCTTGCATCATCCGCTTCATCTTCATCATCATTTACTCTAGCATATAAAGAAAGACAACACATCAGAGTAATTGCAAAAATCTCAATACCAAGACAGGAGCTACCTCATTGGCATCACTGATGTTACAGTCATCATTGCCATTTTCTTGCACATGCAGATTCGATGCATGATGAGACACATCAAGCAGCTTGGTGCAACATATGATCCAAATACAATTGCTATGATGCCAATAGTCCCCCCTAGTCAAAATGGCAATATCATCAAGATATTGATTTTTTCTCTCACCAAATCCAGGAGCTTTCAGAACAACAACCTTCAGAACACCTCTTTTTCAGCCAGCTATGCTTCCAAGAGTGCCTTGTTGAGTTGAATCCTGTAGTCCTATAGTCTGCTACCTTGCTCTATATACAGTCTGCTACCTTGCTCTATATACAGTCTGTAAGAGAGCACTAATGCTCGCTACTATTGAAAGTTCTCTGACAGTTGCTTCTGCTATATGATTCTACCAAAGGTGATGCTTCTACCAAATGGAAAATCCTTATGTTGGCAAGGCACACTATCTGATGGTGCATTAAATATCCTTTCAGGACTTTACAGTATAACCAGAGAATTTCTTGTTTATAGCCAAGGATGATAATGCACAAGTGAAGGCCAGTTGCTTGGGCTATCTCAATTCCAGCCAGTGCACACCATTGCTGCCTCACTATTGCCTCTTTCTATTGCAAAACAATGGCTTCCTCTTTATCTGGAATGGAACCTCAAGCACATTTGAAGAGCAACAACTAGCTGCAAATTTTGCAAAATTTTTGAAGCCTGGGACAGCTCCAAAAATTCTAAAAGAAGGCTCAGAACCTGCAACCTTTTGGAATCCTTTAGGGGGAAAGAAGAGCCATCCAAGCCAATGTGAAACTAAAGAGCCCAGTAAAGACCATCTGTTTGCGCTTTCAACCAAGCTGTCTCATGGAATTGTACTGATCACTCCAGTCCTGCACTGGGGCCAAGCCTTGCCAACAAGCTTATTGCCGACATAAGGTCTGTTGAAAGAAGGGCAAGAGAAAATCCAACTTACCACGCCGGTTTAATAGGGATCGCCCTATACCCGAATCACACAACTTGGACAGGCCGAATGTAACTAAAGGCCTAGTTTGGGCTCTTGTTCGAAATTCATCAAGTCCAGATGTTGATGTTTCATGAACAGAGCGGGAAAGAGGAAGAGGCTCGGTCTGGAAAAACCAGGAAAGCAGCTTCCAACGCAGTCTGCTGAAATCAGGTTTCAAGAGCTTCCAGAGCAGGGACAATTTCACACTCCATCAATGAACATGTCTCAAGTGCATGTCTAGAAAATGCAGCCCCATTCTGCAATTAGCTGTCAGCAAGGGCAGGGTGAAGTCCCGGTTTGTTTCTGCATCTCCCGCCTGAGACTACTCAGTCCACAGCTCACTCTTCTTGGATAGAGAAGGGCTTCTAAGTGAGCCATCCAGTGTGAAGGGCAACCCTGATGGGAGGAAATCATACCAAAGAAGTATCACATTCGCACCTGCCCCAGGTGAGGCCCAATCCAAGTATAGGCAAGCTTCTCCTGTTATTAAAAGGGTTGTTAGTGTTACCAAGGTAGGTCAAATGTCAAATGTATTCTTCTGATCCCGCAAGAAGCAGCCATGGCATACATTGCAGGAGTGAAAGAGCTAGTCGAGCATCAGAATGACATGGAGTTGGAAGAGCTCACCAAATTTTCCATAGATGAGCATAATAGCAAACAGAATTCTGACCTCAAATTTGTGAGGCCTATCAAAGCAAAGCGACAAGTTGTTGCAGGGATCATGCATCATTTGCATTTGGAGGTTGTATCTAGAGGGTAGATCAGTGTATATGAAGCGAAGGTGTGGGTAAAAGCCTGGGAGAATTTCAAATCCTTGGTGGACTTCAAATGGAGTGGAGATATGGCAACAACAACTGACTTGGGTGTACCTTCCTCCATTTTGCTCCTTTGAATCCTTTTGATTACCTGGATGGCACTGTCCCAGGGTGTGACAAATGCGATACTGGGAGACAACCTTTTGTGTGAGATGAGGCTCGAATTGTACAAATCGAGCCCATCACTCTATCAAAGAGGCAGGGCCTTTGTGACCAACACAAGAGATAAAAAGTGCCTCCCATTTGGAGGTGTACTTTGATGGGATGTGTCATCTCCCCAGCACTGGACATTGAAAGCTGTTGTTAAGCCACAAGCATGGTGTGTTCCTGCATAGATGGAGATGAAAGACGCGTTCGGGATGCTGAATGATGCTGACAATCCCCAGCACTTCACCAACCTATCAGAAGCCTTCAAACCGCACACAAAATCGGCTCCGCTTGACAACATGAGGAAAGGTTGAGAAGGTGGGATGCCTACACTGATAGTGCCATTGGCCAGCAAAGCGCAGACATGAGAGTCCCCAGCCATGATGTCTAAGAAGAAGGCATCATTCTTGAGGCGCTTGGGCAAGGAGAGGTTGCTGGAATCCCAGCAAAGTGGCGGGAGGGCGTCGTCCCGTATTCCATAGAGAAAGCCTCTCAACTTGCCACTGCGGATGCTACATTCCAGAATCTGGACTCTTCAAAGATATCACTCACATATGTGAGTCATTACTTTGACTCAGACCCAACAAAACTAGTGCAAGGGTTGAGGAAGGAGGAGAGAGAAAGGAAGGATCAATGCTGCCTGTCTTCTTCTAAAAAGTCTTCAATGCTGCCTGTCTTCTTCTTGGGAATGCCCACTGGTCACTCCAGTGCTCCCTCTAAGTGCTGCAGTGTCCTCCTCCACTAAAACCCTAGAATTTTTACCTCAATGTTGAAAAACAACCTGCCATTTTTGTCTTTCTGCCTCCTTTTTTTTTGTCCAAGCTCCATTTAAGACTCCAATAAAGGCTGCCATCTCTGCCTACAGTACTCCGTGTGTACTTGTGTGTTTGAGTAACTAGGGTTTCTGACTAAAAGGAGACTAGTTTTGAAAATGAGGATAGAGAAAAGAAAGGATCTAAAACTAAGCTCTGATACCAACTCTAATGAAGGGGACCTAGGAGAGAGAAGGAGAGAAGGGAGAGACTGCAGAGAGGAGAGAGAAAGAGAGAGAAAGAGGGTGATGAGGAGAGAGAAAGACTAGGAGTAGAGAGAGAAAGACAAGAAGAGGAGAGAGAAATGGCTGCAGCTATGGAAGGACAGGGAAGAAGGTAAAGAAGGTGAAAAGACAGATGTATATTCATAAAATGGTACCTATGCAGTGTCCCTTACACCTTTTATACTTAGGTCAACTTGACCTAACTATTTCCCCCCATTACATTCAGAGAGAGAGTGTGAGTGCATGTAGAAAAGGGATTCGATCTAGTCATTTTTCTGTCGCCCAGCCATTCCAGGTATTCCTTGACCTTCTGTTGTGCTTTTTTGATCTGGAAAGTTGGAGCTTGTACACCAGGACCCCCACACGTGGCATTTGTCACTCGCGCTCTCATGACTGCGCCATGGCAAACGCACTCGAACCAGGCTATAGGTGTCCGAGTCCCAGAATCGGACACTCAGACTGTCCGACTCTCGGATTGGGACCGTCTACCAATCAAACCATCCAACTCGGACACACCACCTTAGAGTTGAGCTACCTGATCCAATCGAACCATCCGACTCTGCCAGACTAACCCTGCCACGTGGCAATAGGACCCATTTTGAGACTCGAACCACCCGATCCGATCGGATAGTCCGACTTGGATAGTCAAACCACCTAGGATCAGACGTTCTAATTCTAGGAATCGGACCACCAAGGCAGAACATTCTAAATTGGTAAGTGAGCCACCTCCTCAGGGCAAAGGCCACTCTGAACACATCCCCAAACATCCTTGAGTACCTGACTCGGCTCTCAGAAAGCTAGAGATTGGAGAAGTCACACCTGGGCAGCCTAGAGTCAATCTCTAGTAGCAGGCTATAGAACAGACGAGACTTAGATCTGAAATTGACCCTTAGACCCCAATCTGGCCTTGACAAGGTGTAGAGTGTACAGCGTAGACCCTAGACAATACGAGAGGATAGTTAGGAAATGAGCTTAGAGCCATATTAGGCTACGAATAAAAGGGGAAAAAGTGGGAACTGCATTGTTCATTTTGCATTTGCACTTCATGCTGATTTCATAATTTAAAGTGCACTAAAAGGGAGAAAGCCTAATTTGGCAATGTGTACTGGAAAGCACTAACCACAAGTGTGAATAAAATTGACAATTGCTTTCAATAGCAAGGAACTCACATAGAATCATAATAATTCAAAGAACCCACTAGTAGGAGCAGACCCTGAGACATAGCTGGGTGCCACAAAGTCCCGTTAATAGGACCCTGAAGACCCCAAAGAGTTTGAAGATGACAAGATTGAGGGTAAGTCGCTACTTGAGCTAATTGGACTGATCAACAACCTGGGGGATCGAGAGGCTGCAAAAATGTCAGGAGTAGATGCGGATCAAGATGATGACCAGAGCTGGACTTGGGCGAGTTCACAATCGAATTACAGCATATGGTCGACCAATACAAACGGCTAACAAGGACCGTGATCCACGATAGACCGATCGAGAAAGTAGTTAGGAGCCTTGAGGAAGAGAGGAAGGCAGCTAGGAAAGTGATGCAGAGCATCATGGCATGTAACCGTGAGGAAAGGATGAGGAAATTGCAGCAAGACTTAGAGGTGCATGAGATACGATGCATTATGGCCTTAGCTGGTAAGGCCACGATAGGGACGAACGTAGAGAGAGGGAGAGGGAGCTAGAGACAGACCTGACGTTGAGCGATCTTGTCACCAAGCAGCTCATAGACAACACAACTACAGAACAGAGTGCAACTGTGCTAGCCACCTCTTTGCTCATAGGCTTAGGAGTCACGCAGGGGGCGAGAAGCTACAACAAGATCCCTATAGTGGCCAAGCAGTTGGACAAGTACCAGCCCAACAATGACCCCTATAGCTTCACGGAGCAATTCGAGCAGGTTTGCAAAGCCAACGGTCTCATGGACCTCACCCAATGCTCACAGGCTTTTGGCTTTACTTAGGTGATAAGGGAAGGACATGGTACACCAGCCTAGACACAATAGAGTGAATAAACTTCAATCACCTGAAGGATCTCTTTATCAAGATATTTTCAAAGACAAGGCATTCAGACAACCTCATAGTCCGAATGATGAATGTCAATTAGAAGGACAAAGAGGACATTAGAGACTACATCACTCATGTACGTAGCCTGTTTAAGAGAATCCCTACCAACGAACAACCAAACAAGAGACCAGTCTCTACGGTTTTTATAAATGGAATCCACAGTGAGAAACTCTACAAGGCACTAGCAAGCAACTCGAGCTTGCAGAGAGATGTGCTTGCTAGGGTTTTCAATGAGGCAATAAGGGTAGATGACCAGCTTAGGGGGAGAGAAGCACTAGAAGCTTGAATTGAGATGGCTCTTGCCAAAGAGCCACAAAGAAAGCCACAACCTATAGCGAGAGATCAGCCCCTGACATGCAGGATAAGGGCAAGAGCACGGCACAAGACCAAGAGCTAGCCGAAGTCAGGATGCACCTAGCATGGTTGCAGGAGTTGGTAAAGAGACCCACTAAACCACATGTCTAGTGTGTGCACTGTGGAGACAACCACATCCCTCCCAAGTGCGAGGATCCAAAATCCAGGCCTTGCACAAATTGCGAAAGGTTTGGCCACAACGCAATGCATTGTTGATTTCCAAGAAGGTTTCCTTATGCGCAACAATACAACTCACCATACTATGGGAATAGGCCGCCTAACTTCTTTGGAAGAGGAGCCCCATTGGGCCTTCCAGCACCTAATGATGCAAAACCGGCCATTCCTAGATTAGAGATCAATCCCACTGGCATACCCAGACCGCCTGGACCCTTTGTGACACATCCACCGAGTGATGCTCCCATCCACTACGTGGAAGAGCCCAATGACGAGGAGTCATATGTGAACCCTTACATCTCGTATGATGAAGAGGGTAATCTGGTCCTCATGGACTATCGACCAGTGCTGGTGATGGCGTTAGGAAGGGGAAGAGGTAGAGGTTTTTCAGGGCCAAGACCTAGTCACATGCTGGATTTGTGGTCACCCTAGTCACATATCGACATGATGCCCAGAAAAAGAGTACGCTAATAGAGAGAGAGCTTATCTCAGGTGTGCCGAGTGTGGCATCACCCATCTCTTTAGCGAAGGCCCTAGACAAAATCTATCCTCAAGCTCAGGCAATGTACCATCAGTACCTTTGGGGCTGTTTGGCATTGAGACATTCGACAACAAGGATACACCCATCCCGTTGCATGTCATGACACATGCACAAATGCGGCAGGCCGGCATATCACTTCCTGGGCCTAGCAACCTAGACGTTGCCTCAATAGGGAAGAAGAGTCGTAGGCAGAAAAAGAAGAAAACCGACGCTAAGATCACTCTTAAAACTGATGGAGAGACGATGCTAGTTAGTGGTAGGAAGGTAACTGATGTTGAGGTTGAAACCACCGCTCCGAAAACAACAGAGAAAGGGAGTGCTAAGGTAGGGGAGCATCCTCGCCCAAAGCTCCAATTAGAAGCAGTTGAAAAGGTCAAGGAGTGGGTAAAGGAAGCCAAGAGATCCTGAAGGATACTGAGGCCATCATAGAAGACGGAACTGAGGACTTCTCTAGTGTGAGCACCCCAACCTCACCCTCTCAACCAAGGTCAAGAGATGCACCTATGCCATGGGCAGCACCACCTAGGAGAATCTTAGGAGCCACAGGCCAGCAAAACACCCAAGGCCAATGGCCTAGAGGTGTGGGAATGGAGGAGAGACAAATGACGAGTAACCTCCTTACAACATTAGTAACCAGCCCAATAACCCTAAGTCTAGGAAACCTACTTAGGCAGTATCCAACGCTTTGACTGGAAATAAAGCACTGGGTGGAGGAACCAATTGAGCAGATTGCTACTGACCTATATGAGCATGATGCAGTCACACAGATATCGAGCTTAACACTGCACTGCACTCAGTGCCTAAATCTCTGCATGTAAATGCTTTTTGGGAGGGCATCAAGATGCACGTTGTGCTACCTATCCTGGCGCTAGGAGACATGCCGCGGAAAGGAATCGTAGACACGGGCGCAGGGGTTAGTGTCTTGATCCACACAATCCTGTAGGCTTGGGAAAACCCTCCTGTCGAGACTACTAGGTTCAATGTCACACTAGCAAATGGAATGAAGGTAAGGCCATTCGGCCGGAGTTGGGAGTGGACTATGACATCCTACTAGGCCGACTCTAGATGATGAATGCACGAGTCATCGAGGATTGGGGCAATGGCCTAATCTTCTTAAGGAATCCGAAGGAAGCAATAAGGGTGGAGATGGATACTTGGAAGATAACAACTATTGATCTAGATGCCATCTCAGCCACATTGAGGGGCAACACCCAACCAACCACATCATATGGGCCTCTGACCAAGTATATCCCCTACCCTGAGGATGAGTGAGATTGTATGCATGTCCTTTCAACCATCGATCTCCCATTCTCAGATGATGAGGAGGAGTATAAGCAAGCCACACAAGCCATGTGCACGCCAGATGAGGAACACTCTGTACCACTCTGCATGATGGCAAGGAGTGTGTGTGATCGGCCCAAACCTGTCACTTTCCATGTTCCAACAAATAATAAGCTAGAACTCCATGAAGCCCTAGAGGATTTGACAAGCAGATTGTAGGGTAATCCTTCCGCTAATCTCTTGCCCCTTAGAGACCTCCTGGGTGAGCACAAGTGGAAGTGGACCAAAGTTCATGACTTGAACTTGCTATACAATTAGGCTCTAGTCCCCAACGAGAAAGAGGCTAGAAAGGAAAACCCAAGAGATGAGGAGCAGTTAGGGGGTGATGGTTCTAACAATGAATATGAGGATTGTTCCTCCATTAGTGAGGAGAGCGAGGAGGAAATGGATATCGTGGAGTATGATACTGATGGAAGGGTGATAGAGCAGATAAGAGTAGACTCCATGCCCCGAGAAAGGAATGCATATGAGATCAAGAGAGGAGGTATGAGATTGGATTGCGATCGCTCTTGGTTGGAAAGCATAGGGGCAGCGGATTATGACTAGGCTGAAATTGCCCAACCACCAGTGGTACCTGTGTCTAGGATAGACGCACCTACTGAACTACGACCACCTAAGGAGACTCCTTCCTCCAGTGAGGGTTGTGAGTTCAACTCGGAGTTTGAAGTCAGTACGGAGAGCAACCTTGAAATACCCATGCCATCCAAAGCCAAATGCACCAAGGGGGACTTGCCGGTCCAGCTAAAACACAATCGGCTAAAGGAGGAAAGAAAGAAATGAACAAAAGAGTCAGACACAGAATGACACAAGAAACCGCATGAGCTATCCAAATGCTTCACTAAGTTCAAGAAGGGTGACAGAGTGGTGGTCCTGCTAGGAGCAAAGAGGCAGGGCTAGACCAACGAGCCTATTGAAGAACCTGCCAAGGTCAAGGAAGTCAACCTAGCAGGGGAAGGTGAGAAGCCTCGTCCTGTATTCATGGTAGACGACCTGACCAAGGATGAGGAGGCTAGCCTTGTATCTTTTAGAGTGCGTACCATCAGTAGGATGGGCAATGTCGAACTTGAAACATTTCAAAGGCAGTTGCATGAAGAAGTAATACCCTTCCACACATCCTTTACATGAGCCCCCTGTCAATGTCTGTGTCACAATCATCAGCGAGATAGAGGATGATGAGGAAGTTGTTGCTCCAGCTTATTTACGAATCACGGTCACATCCGACACATTCTTTTGATGCTTTGATCAATGAGGGGGCTGACTTCAATATCCTAACCCATGCTCATTGGACCCTCATTGGTCAACCCCAATTGCAGCCAACTAATGCTAAAATTAGCCCATTTGGGGGCGAATCCTATGCACTCCTTGGGAAGTTGGCAAGTAGTTGTCTCTATTGAGTCTGAAAGTTTGCCAATCATCTTCTATGTGTTTCCCAACACGAAGGAGGTAGGCAAAGCGTTGCTACTAGGGCAAACTTTCAAAAAACAAACCCATTGTTATGTCGATTACGACCTGCAGCATATCCACCTCGCCATAGGAAATGTGCGCATTGTGACAACTTTCAGCAAGGGCAGTGTGGGTCCCTCCAAGACCACCACTCCACCAATAGAGAAGACCATGCCTAAGGCTAAGGAGGGGGGTCGTGATGTGTCACACCCCACTCAGCCCACAAAACACCACCCCACCAAACCCACTCCTAAGGTTGAGCAACCTACATTTCAATGGGTACCTAAACATCAAGGCAAGCCTTCCCACAATAAGCAAATGCGACCCCGCAAACTTAGGAACTCTCACGCAAAGCCTAGAAAGCATCCTAGATGCCAAAGCCATAAACGCACCCTTAAGCCGCAATGGGTCCCCATGACCCTATTACGTGCTCAAGGATACTATGAGGGCAACAACTAGATCTGGGTGCCCAAGACATTAGTCCTTAAGAACAAACCCCTAACACAGCTTGTGGCCACACCTACTTCAAGCAATGTGTTCACTAGACAACCAACTATACCTAAGACCCAAGCTGTCAAAACTATAACAACCACAAAGGCTGAAGCCCCAAAACCTAAGCCCATCTATCAACCAAAGTCGCAACCCACTGACTCTAAACTAGCCACTACTAATGCCAGAGCAAAGTCTCCAGAGATTCGACCAATCAGTCTCGTGCAGCGCCTGAACCCACTATGTCTCTCAAGATCTCACAAACCCATCAACCTACGCAGCCGCTAGATGTCCCACAATCATCTAATGCAACGGACTCTTTCATGCTCAAAGCAGCTCATGATGAAGGTTGAACGTCTTCCAAGCCACAGGACACACAATTAACCTTCCAAGCGGATGCTCATTCCAAGGAGCAATCTAGCGGAACATCATCGCTAATGCATCCATCTAGTCTTGTTCCACCGCAGCCAACCACCAGCAAGTATTAGGCCTTCATATGAGCGACACTCATTTCTTGCTATGGCCAAGGACCTTGCTACCAATTCAGGTGATGACTTGGTTACTTACATTAAAATGTTGGATATCACATTCATGACCTTTGCCCGAAGTTATGAGCGGCTAGACCTTGGCCTTCTTGATGAGCCACTTGCTTCTGAAGTCTGTGCTTTACCATGCACCTAGGAAGAGTACGAGCTCATGACTATCAAATTCCCCAAGGTTGTAGCTGAGCTTATCGCTAGCGGTGAAGTCTCAAATGAGCAAGAAATCATCGGTAGGATGATGACCTCATACCGAAAGCCTACTGGCTCTGCACCAATCCAAGAGCTTAAGGAGCTCGTGAGTCTTGCCAACTCTACCTCTTCATTCTTACAGCAATGATATGCTTTACGCCTCCAATGGGAGTGAAAAGGTTGCCAAATTATGACAAATGCTGAGTAGATACGTGCAATCAAGGCTGTGGAATATGACCTCATGTACGTAGATCCTACTTCTTTTAGGGTTATGTCTATCCTGCGTAACAAACTACTTAACGACCATTTATTGGCCCATCCTTACATCAACAATTCCTTATAGAAGAAGAGCTACATGTTGCTAGCTGCCTCCAATTTGGCAATGTGCTACATGATGTCCTAACGTATATCACGCAAGCATCCATTAGACCGCATGAACTTGACCATCATGCCCAATTAGAATACAACCCAAATTTCTACCAGTGTGCTGTTGTCAAATCAAACACAGCACACTATGCTTTAACACCCTTGCCTTGTCCTATTCAATCCTAGGAAGGATTTTCATTTTTCCATGAGGGGGAGGGGGTAAGGTGATCAGGAAAACATAACACAAAGGAAAAACATAATGAAGAGTTGAACTATGCATAAAAACTTAAGAGAAAAGTGCACTTAAGAGCAAAGCTATTGGCTGGAATACGCCCTGCAGTCCAAGTAGAATGAACATCATCACGGGGGTCGTCCCTCTACAACAAACACTGCATGCCCCACTGCATCCCTTGTCATATGTGCTTGATAATCCACTATTCAATCCATGTTATGCAAATAATTCTATCTTGTCTTAGGGCCTAACCCTTGGTTCACATTTTTCAGCTTCTCCACCAGTAGTCGTCATGGAGCACATAGTGTAGCTGGCCTGCAAGGAAGCTCTCTGCCATCTGAGGGAGCACAAGGCACTAGTGCCTCCACCAGAACACTACATGCCTACTCTAAAGAGGTACACGCCAAAAAGAGGCCCCAAGAGACACTGCCTTGGACACAAGCCAAAAACTCCCCAAGCCAAGAGGACGAAGGCTCAAGGGAGCACCTAGGGTGTAGCAACACCGATGGCCGTGCAGGCCCTCACCAAACGCTCAGGCACCAGGTGCTCAAAAGAGGAGAAAGCAGCTAGAAACAAGTGAAAATTTGATGAATTATTTAAAAGCATTATTGAAATAGCTACGGCCAAGGACTACACCATTCGGGTCCCAACCGATATCTTCCCTGCCTAGCCTAACAGGAGCCCATCACTGGCACAGCCCCAATCGCCCGACCACCCAAACTCAGCATGCCTCATACAAATAGAATAGGCCCTATGTTGTATAAGTTGCTTTCCAAATGTTATTTTCTCATAACTTTTTTTCCTTAAATGGTTAAAGGGGTAGACTCCCCAACTGTACAAACCTCCCTTACCTACTACTAATATATGTCACGTCTTTAACAAGCGCCGATGATATGCGTCGCAGTCAGCACCATAGGATTTTGATAAAGTAATATCTTTTTGTGTTGCATCTGTCATTATAATTGATGCATGTGACTTGCATATACTCTCATGAAGTGTCAAGTGGATGCAGGACAACATAGGTCTTTGTACAAAAGTGTTCAATGCCCAAGTCACCGCAAGACCAGCAATCTCACAAGGAGCCATGACAAAGCCTCACCGCCAAAAGTGAAAATGACCCTTGCCGATCACTCACATTGCATGGCCCAAAGCATGATCAGTGCCACTCTCTCTTTTTGGGTCAAACTCTATACCTGGCACTGACGAGAGAGCTGTTACCTCAATTGTATCAACATCGCACATTACAAAGAGGTTTTGCAAAATCTCCAATGTATCTCCCCATCTCAACAACTATTCCTCTAGCAACAAGGCTAGGACACAATCATCGCTGTAATATCTAGTTTCGTAGCCTTTGAATCTGGACATTTCCCCAATTGAAAGGCTAATAGCCTCAATGTATTGCAATGGTTGTACTCATATTATCTTTTTTTTTCAAGGGAAAAGAAAAGGAAATAAGAAAAAGAAACAAACAGAAAGAAAGAAAAAAAAAGCACTCAGTCACAGCACGACACCTAGGGGTCCTCAAATTAGGTACGCCCAGTGACCTTGGTCGGCTGGCTCCTTCGTCCCTAGCCCCCTAGCCCTCTACACACCCCCCACAATTGTTCAGGGCACATCAAGGGCATGACATATCTAGGGATCTTGTCTCACCTATGGTTAGACCTGTCACCCTGATCCATTTGCACAATTCCTTTTATGCACTCCACCTTAATACCATTGCAATCGATCGTGGTAAGCATCGCATGAATGGCCATGATAAGTACACTGTACTCATTGAGCAAGCCCAGTAGCTACCAGCTACTAAAAGTTCAAATCAATGTGTTCAATTATGCTACATCATGCTGTCACAATGCAAAGGATGTCTCATACATCTTCAGGTGTACTTCTCCTTAAGATGGACAACTTTGCTTCATCCACACATTGTTACAAGGAACCATATCCACGGTCTTCTAGCTACGTAATATCTAAGTATGCACGACCATTCACACAATATCTGCACCAAAATATATGCATAGTTTGGGTCCTCAAGTAGTGCAAGACAATACTCTCAGCTTGCTTAGAGTTCGACTTGTCTCCCAAACTAATCAAACTATGTCTTATGCACGATAAAAAGAATAGCACTACCCCGAGGGAGAGACCACATATGAGAGGTTTTCAATTGCATGTATTGAAGACTCCAACGAAAGGGTCATTCGCTCTTCATCGACACTCAACTCTGAATTCTTATCCTTTATCATCCTGCAAGCCCACCAAGAATCGTCATGTGTAGAATCCCAAAAAACCAATACCTGTGCTAGCCATCAGTGCAATCCCCAACAAGAACAGCCCTATAACCAACTCCAACAACCCTACCACTAGCCACCCATGCCAATAACATGCCCCCAACGACCTTCCTCCGCACCACCACCAAGATGCCTCCACATCAACCACAGATGTCCCATGTCTTCGGTACATGCCAAAGCCTGATACCTACGACGGTGAGTGCCATGGGACTAGCAATCATCTAGGAGGGGGTAATGTTAACTCTCAAAGGAACAAAGGTGGGAAATCCAGAAAACCTGAAACAAAATACAAGGCCAAGGCAAAAGCGAAACGGAAGGTGAAGGCGCGCCAAGAAGAATCTGGAAACACAAGAAGTGCAGAAAAGTCCTAAATCAAAGAGAAAGGTGCACAAGAGGAGCCCAAGTTAATACTCCTGTAAAAGAGTGCAAGCTGCACCAAGAGTTATTTTAAAGAGCGGCGGGCTCTCACCCGTGCAAATTGTAAAGGTAGATGAGCGATAGGAAGGAAGCTAGGAAGATAGGAGGACAAGGGGAAAAAGGGCCCAAGCCACGGCCAGCCATGTAAAAAAGGGGATAAGGGGATGACCGCCCAAAAGGGATTTAGGGTTTTGTATATAAAGTTGAAAAGTGAATGAGATGCTCATTCTTGTGTGTGGCAAAAAACTTCTTCTTCTTCTTCTCTTCTTCTTGCATTCTTGCTTGTGCTTGAGAGAGGGAGTGAGTGAGTGTGAGGGAGTGAGGGAGTGAGTGTGTGAGTGAGGGATGGAGGAGAAGAAGCTCCCCATCTCCTCTCTTCATCTTCTTCTCTTCTCTACTCTTCTCTTGTCTCGCACGGCTATGGAGGATGGAGCTTGTTGAAGAGGGATTGAAGTTGGTTAAGCTTGCCTCAAGGATCTTGGAGCTAGCTACCAGCATACACGGGAGAGGAGGGTACTCGATCGAGCATTAAGGTAATCTCACTACACCCCATAGATAGGGAGGGCACGTCGGCTATGTGAGAGGTAGCTATGGCCGCTCGGCTTGAAACACTTAACCAATAAGCGGTCCGTTGGTCTCGGGGGTTGAGCTTGTAGCTCCCTTCATTCTGCATCATCCCAAATGATCATACTACATCTTGCATTCTTTGACTTACACTTGGATATTTATGACCAATTGTCCACTTTTCTCCACATTTAAAACATAATCCTTTAGCACATGTCCTTCAATGTGTCATTAAGTAATAAGTTTCCCTAGCTTTAGTACTAAAATTAGTCCTCTTTTGATCAACTTTCCCATCAACATTAGTTCTAAAATTTTGGCCCTATTTTAATGCACATGTTGTAGAAAAGTAGGGATTCTATTGTAGGTATTTAATGGCTTTCCATCATTTCTAATTATATCTCTTGGCTTTCCATATGATTGTACACTTGTTGTAGGCTAAGACTAGTTTATATCCTATGTTTTGGGTTGGAAACTTCTATATTTGAGACTATACCCTTTTGCTAACTAAATGACCTCATGTACAAAGATAGGCTTAATAGCTCCAACTTCATATGAAAGTGCTAGATTGAGACCAAATATCTATCGATTCAGCTTTGCTCCATCTGAAATTTCATCTCATGAGGAATTGGTTGGCTATAGCTTGGGACTTCTTACACTCTCAACATGGGTCAACATTTATGAAACCAAGTGATATGCATTCCAAGAGAGCTCATACTCATTTGATACCATGTATATGGAATGCAATGCAAGAGTGTATGTCCACAAGTGCACAAACAATTTATTTGATCGAATCAGCAACGTGGATGTGCACAACCAATTCTTTTCATGGTTTCATACTAACAGCATATTTGCGATGCTGCATAGGGAACATCACCATGTATACTCGTGCTACTAAACCCGTCAACTTTCAAAACAAATGATTCCTATATGCAAAGTGCATCATAAAAATCAATTTTCAGCCTATATTTGGCACTCAGAAATCCCCTCTCCCTACCGTTCAATGTTGTGCATGCAAGCGTAGTGGTAGGTTTAGAGAGAATTTCAATGTATTATTTTTGTACAAAAGTGATGAATACA
>NW_028230173.1:0-20712 GCF_053477565.2 Lygodium microphyllum | reverse complement strand
TCAGAAACGAAACATAAAAAACGTGTTTCGTAAGTTTCTTTCAAGAGGGGGTAAAATAAAAAATGTGATTTTTTTTATGTAGGGACTTTTAATAGTTTTGACCAGGGAAAGAGGTTCTAAATTTATATGGAACTTTCTCTTGAACAAAGAATGGCTAATTGAGCTCAAGTGATAATAGAGTCAATTGAGAATAATACATTATATGTTACATATCCATAATCCATTATTGATGACTTGTCACTTATGTCAAAGTTAGTCTTTGGACAAGCTATACTATGGTTTAGAACTCAAACATTATGATTCATACATAGCATACAAAGAAAATTGAAACTAATATGTAAATAGCCTATCTATAATATGGACTGAGTCAAGTTGCAACATCATGATTCTCATTTCAAAACAAACTGACAAAATGTCAAAATTGAGAATGAATCCTAATATATCATAAATAACTCATAAATGAGACTAAAGTCGTATAATATTCAAATCTCAAGACAAGAATAGATACCAGATTGACAATGTTCAATAACTAAACAAAATCACAAAAAAACAGTTTCTCATCCAAAATCTTGAGCCCTTACGAGTCATTACACATCATCATGTTTAACATTACCCGATAGTTTTTGTGAAAAAAAACCATGTTTTGGGTTCTATCTCACAAAAGAAAAGTTAAAAATAAAAACACCCACATTTTTTACTCTCAGAAACGTTTCGTACTTTAAGAAATGTTTTGTAAGTTTCAAATTCAAAGAAATGTGTTTCTTAGCTGCTATGACTGAGTTTGTAGGGTGGCTTATTAGGTGGCCTACTTCCAGGGATAAGATCTATACTATGATCTTCGGGTCTTTCAGGCAGTAGTTGCCTGGAAGTGATTGAGAGATGACATGCGATCCTTCTCTAACTTAGACATATTCCCAACATTCTCACTATCATCCTTAATCCTTAGTAAAGACCAAGTATATTGATGTAAAATATTACACGGCGCAGCGAACAGAATCTGAGAAAGAGATAGAGAGTACACAACAGATAAGAGGAGAATCAGTAAATTCTTTAACTCCAAACAACTGATACAAAGATGGCTCTGTCCACCCGTGCGCTTCCACTGTGTGAAGCTTAGATGGCGATCTAGACAGAATATAGGTGAAGAGCTTAAGGCTAGCTGGAATAACAACTCTGACTGGGTGAAAGATGAGTGATAGATGGCTGCGAAGGGGTTTAGCTTTTATAGCCCATGAAGGTCATTAGGTCGGCCCCGACTTACCATATGAGCCTCCACTAGTCGGCCAGGGAATATTCCCTTTACCATCGGGCCAGGGGCGCTGCCCCCGGACCCCCGCCAGGGGGGCCGTTGGTCCCCCCTGGGACCCCCTAGCCAGGGGCTGCTTCCGCGGCCCCCGGACCCCACAATAGGGGCCCCTTTTAACTCCCTTACACCGCAACTCGATGCAATGTGCCTCGAGTTGCTACCAGCTTAACCACTCCGTCTAACCCAAAGATTAGACCCACAACAGTCACCTTTTTGCCATCCGGTCACATAGACCTCATCTGATATACAAGTCAGGACTCAACCAATGTCCGGGCTCACATTTGGCTTCTCCTCATAATGGGGGCCTTACAACTTTGAGCACCATGGATCATTGGTAGCACCTAATGAGGGTGGGGCATTGATCATATCTAACACCCCCCCCCTCCCCCCCTCAATGTCCACCCATAGGTGAACTATCTCCTCGTCCCAATGCCGAGTCTCTGAAGATGAACTTGAAGCAGATCCTTCATAAGTGCTTTGGTGAAGATATCTGCTCCATTCTCCTCTGTTGGACAGTAGACCAATTCCACTATCCCATCCTCCATCAAATCATGCACATAGTGATACTAGATCTCTATATGTTTGGTGCGTGCATGAAACACTGGATTTTTGGCAATGGCGATGCAACTCTGATTGTCACATCTCAGCACAGTTGGTTCTTCATCCTGTACTCCCATATGCCATAGAATCCTTCTCAACCATACGGCCTCACATGCAGCAAAACAAGCTGCCTTGTACTTTGCTTCGGTAGAAGACAATGCCACTGTTGGTTGCTTCTTACTAATCCAAGAGAAAATTCCTGAACCCAAAGAGAAACAATAACCAGAAACTGACTTCCTGGAATCAATGTCTCCTGCCCAATCTGAGTCATAGTTCCCCACAAGAGAGGTTCCAAAACTGTATGTGATACCATAGTCAAGAGTTTTCTTCAAGTATTTGAGCACCCGCATCCCAGCCTTCCAATGACTCTCATGAGGTTTGTTTGAGAACCTGCTCAAAACACCAACAGCAAAACTGATATCTGGTCTGGTGTTACACAAGTAGATTAGACTGCCGACCAACCTCCTATACCTCCCAATGTCTGCTAGTGCTGATGTATCCTCGAGGGATAACTTTGCATTCACCTCCATAGGTGTAGCTATCTCCTTGCACTCAGTCATGCCAAATGCCTTCAAGATCTCCCATGCATACTTCTTCTGAGAGATGAAGATCTTTCCTGGCTCTTGCTAGACTTCAATCCCCAAACAATAGTGCAGCAAGCCCAAGTCTGTCATTTCAAACTCAGAACTCAAAGCCTTTCGAGTTTGGTTGATCATAACTTCATAGTCACCTGTAATAAGAAGGTCGTTCACATATAGGACAATCACTACAGACTTTTTACCATCCCTGTAAACATACAAGTTAGCATCTAAGGCACATCTTTTGAAGTTTAGGTTTAAAAAGAACCTATCTATCCGCTGGTACCATGCTCTGGGGGCTTGTTTCAGCCCATACAATGCCTTCTTCAGTTTACACACTTTGTTCTCAGAATGGGGGGCCTCAAACCCTGGTGGCTGAGCCACGTACACCTCCTCCTTGAGGTCACCATTTAAGAACGCTGACTTAACATCCATTTGGTACACTGGCCACTTCTTGTGGGCAGCCACTGCAAGTACCGTGCGAATAGTGGTCATTCTGGCAGTTGGGGCAAATGACTCTTGAAAATCAAACCCTTCAACTTGTGAAAATCCTTGGGCAACCAGTCTAGCTTTGTACTTTTCTAAGGTACCATCAGCCTTGTACTTTACCTTCCAGATCCGCTTGGTGCCAATAACCTTCCGCTTTGCTGGTCGATCCACTAGCTTCCAAGTGTCATTCTTCATTATGCTGTCATACTCTGCATGCATAGCAGCCTTCCATGATGGATCTGCAAGTGCTTCTTCTAAGTCAGTTGGCTCCTTTACTTCTCTCATAATCTCAACCATCAAGGCCATATTGACTATGTGAGCAGAAGCCCTCCTTTGCTCCTCTATTCTCTGAGACCTCCTTGGTCCGTCTACCTTCTCCTCAACAGATGCAGGCATAGGATTATTGTGGTCATAGAGTTGCTTCACCTAGCGCGGCAATGGCTTTTCCGGTGGGGTGATGTCAGGTTGGTGAACTTTTTCCTCATTATCTGAAGATGATGCTTCCTCCTCCTTAAGGATAGGGATAGCTCTCGGGACAGGTTCATAGTGGACTACTTCTTCGCTTGATGATAAAGTGGGAGAACTCGCCTTCTCCTCCTCCACTGTATGCGGCTCCTCCTTGAACACTACATCACGGCTCGCGATGATCTTCTTTGCCTCTTGGTCATATAATTTGTAAGCCTTCTGCTCATCACTATAACCCAAGAAGATACATTTTCTGCTTTTTGGTTGTAACTTGTTTCTCTTCTTATCTGGAACATGTGCATAATATTCACATCCAAAAATTCTGAAATGTGAGACAGATGGTTTCTTACCAGTGTAAGCCTCATGAGGTGTTTTTCCCTTGAGAGCCTTTGTATAGCTCCGATTTAGAATGTAGACTGCAGTATTAACAGCTTCAGCCCAAAAATGGTTAGGCAATTCCTTGCCCTTTAGCATGCATCTTGCCATCTCCACAATGGTGCGATTCCTGCGTTCCACAACACCGTTCTGCTGAGGTGTGTGAGGCGTCGTCAATTGACGCTTGATCCCTTTGCTCTTGCAAAAGCCTTCAAACTCCTTTGAGTTGAACTCACTACCACCATCTGTTCTAAATTTCTTCACACTTTTCCCTGTTTCATTCTCAACAAGTATTAGCCATTCTTTAAACTTACCAAAAGCTTGAGCCTTATCACGAAGGAAGTACACCCACATCTTCCTACTGTAGTCATCGACAATCAACATAAAATAAGAAGATCCCTCCAAGGCCTGTGTAGGCATCTTACCACACAAGTCAGCATGCACCAACTCTAGAGGAGCATGTGCTCTATTCTTGCTTTCTTGTGGAAATGCCTTTCTCTGTTGCTTGCCCATCATACAAGCTTCACATGGTTCCTTCAATTCAGTTATTGTAGGTAGGTGAGAAACCATACCTTGCTTTTGCATCTCCTTCAATACTACAAATCCGATGTGTCCAAACCTTTCATGCCAAAGCTTACTTGTGCCCACTCCAGCGGTGGCTGTAAGAGCACTTAGCTCATACAGGTTGTTCCTTCTTTCTCCTTTGCCAACAATTGTGCCAGCACTATCAATAATTTCTGCACTTGTCTTCTTGAACCTCACTTCATGGCCAAGATCAGTTATGACAGCAACTGATAAGAGATTTCTCGTGATTTCGGGAACATACAACACATTTGAAAGCTTTTTGACTTCACCATTTGCAGCAACAAAAGAAATAGTACCTGTGTCCGCAGTAGGGCATTTAGCATCATTTCCAACCGTCACAGTGATGGATTCTTGTAGAGGCTGCATAGAACTGTATAGATCTTTCTTGTTGGTCATGTGACGGGAGGCCCCACTATCCAACACCCATGAGTCAATGGTAGATTCTTCTTGTGCTGAGGAGCACACTTCCTCAATGGTCGCCATGAATAATCTGTCTCTTTCCCTTTACTTTTAAGGGTACCATTCTTTTCATCTGCCTTCTTGACACGACAATCTGCAATTGCATGTCCTTTCTTCTTACAGTAGAAGCACTCTCCTTGAAACTTCTTCTTGCCGCCCTTCTTCTTTTTGTCACCATCATTTTTGGTGGAGGAAACACCTTTGCCTTTTGCATTGGCAGAGAATACAGCATCTCCATTGTTGCTTCCTTCTCGGGCTTTTAGCCTCAACTCCTCCTCCATTAATAATGCACAAAACTCCTCAAAAGTCAAAGCTTGAGGTCTCACCTGAGTATTAAGGGCAGTTACTAGTCCATCAAACTTTTGTGGACAAATCCGAAGACACCTCCAAGCTAGCTCTTCGCTAGTCTTTTGTATCCTAGCGCCAGCCATCTGGTCGCGCAGATTCTTAATCCGAGTGATGAATGCTTCAACCATCTCTCCTTCAGCAAACTTCTCCGCTGCTAGTTGATTCTCCAAGTTTTGAATCCTTGTTTGGTTTCGTGTTTCATACTGACTCCTTAGTACATTCCAAGCATCTGACGCTTTGGTTCTATGCTGAATCAGAGTCAAAACACTGTCAGAACAGCTTGTAACTAAGGCACACAATGCATCTGCATTCCTTCGTTTCCAAGCTCGTAAAAGATCTGTATTTGGAGGAATCATCACACTAGGATTTGATGGGTCGGGGGTAGGCTGTGGTTCTGCGTCAGTCCCTAGCACAGTCTCCAGAAGCTCATAAGAATCAAGGATAGTTGTAATTTTGAACTTCCACAATGTGTAGTTTGTACCATCTAACTTGCCTTCGCTGAAGGTTGGTGGACGAATCCTCAGTGTTTGAATAGCCGGTACAGCAGCACCACCTCCTGCACGGCTTCCTGATGCGCCAGAACCGCTTCCTGGAGTCGACATAGTTTCTCTTTGCTGTTGAAGCCTTTGCCTCTTGTACGCTCTCCGATCTCTAGAGCCCCTTGGGCTCTGATACCATGTAAAATATTACACGGCGCAACGAACAGAATCTGAGAAAGAGATAGAGAGTACACAACAGATAAGAGGAGAATCAGTAAATTCTTTAACTCCAAACAACTGATACAAAGATGGCTTTGTCCACCCGTGCGCTTCCACTGTGTGAAGCTTAGATGGCGATCTAGACAGAAGATAGGTGAAGAGCTTAAGGCTAGCTGGAATAACAACTCTGACTGGGTGAAAGATGAGTGATAGATAGCTGCGAAGGGGTTTAGCTTTTATAGCCCGTGAAGGTCGTTAGGTCGGCCCCGACTTACCATATGAGCCTCCACTAGTCGGCCAGGGAATATTCCAAGGAATATTCCCTTTACCATCGGGCCGGGGGCGCTGCCCCCGGACCCCCGCCAAGGGGGCCGCTGGCCCCCTTGGGACCCCCCAGCCAAGGGCCACTTCCGCGGCCCTGGACCCCACAATAGGGGCCCCTTTTAACTCCCTTACACTGCAACTCAATGCAATGCGCCTCGAGTTGCTACCAGCTTAACCACTCCGTCTAACCCAAAGATTAGATCCACAACAGTCACCTTTTTGCCATCCGGTCACATAGACCTCATCTGATATACAAGTCAGGACTCAACCAATGTCCGGGCTCACATTTGGCTTCTCCTCATAATGGGGGCCTTACAACTTTGAGCACCATGGATCATTGGTAGCACCTAATGAGGGTGGGGCATTGATCATATCTAACAATTGAAAGATGTTAGAGATGGCAGCTGCAGATACAACAGGGACGAATTTCCCTTTCAACTTTACATAAAGTGTGAGCGTCTTTCTTTTATGTTGAATAGTGATCTCTTTTGCACCTGAATTAATCACTGCATGCATATAGTGATACCATGAAATACCAAGCAATACGTCACAATCCTCAAGTGGAGCAATAAAGAACTCTTAGCTATCCATATATATCCTTGAATGTGCAATTGAAGCTTTCCAATGAGCGGTGTGACAGGCTCTGCATGACACTACATGCCATTTCAACTTCCCCCATGGGTCCCATCTCATTCTCTTTGATGCCTAGACAGGCTGCTATATCTGTGGAGATAAAGTAGGCTTGTGCACCATGAATAAAAAATATCAATGCATGTTGATCCCTGATTTTGCCCCATGCTTTGCATAACTCAATAGCATCATCATTGGGTTGAACACTAACAACATTGGGTACCAATCCCATTGATGATTAGATAGAAGTATCTCCAGAAGTGTTTAATGTAGTGGTAGATCAATCCAATCAATTGTATTAGAACGCTCTTGTTGTCGCATATGCTGTTGCTGCTCCGCTCGCCATCGTTCTTGCTCTCCCTCCTCCCCCCCCCCCCGCCTACTACTCGTGGTCCCGTCTACTCCCCTGTACTGATAGGCCGCCGCCTTCCCCCTCGCCTCTGCCCTGTCTACTCCCCGCTCCCTCCCCCACACTGACTGCCCGCCGCCTCCTTCCCCACCTCTACTCCATCTCCTCCCCCACCTTTGCTCCGTCTACTCCCCCTGCCTCTACTCTGTCTACTTTTTCCACAGACTCCCCCTCCCTAGGAAGTGCAGCTCCTTGGCGTGGCCCCCCCCGCTTGAACCCGCCCCTCTTCTTCCACGTGTTGGCCTGGTCCCCCTGCCTTCCTGTTCTAGGCTGAAAAATGAAAAATTGAGTGGTGCTTAACTAAAACTACACACCATCAGGACGGACAAATAGACGCGAGCTGGACTACGACGGTGTCCAACACTCCGTCCCACTGTGTAAACAAGCATCCTCCTCCCTCCTTGTCATCAACCCTCCTTCCCTCCTGTTACTTCCTTCCCCTGTAGCAACATCCAAGTACCATCAGCCTTGTACTTTACCTTCCAGATCCACTTGGTGTCAATAACCTTTCGCTTTGCTGGCTAATCCACTAGCTCCTCCCAAGTGTCATTTTTCATTATGCTGTCATACTTAGCTTGCATAGCTGCCTTCCATGCTGGATTTGCAAGTGCATCTTCTAAGTCAGTTGGCTCCTTTACTTCTCTCATAATCTCACCTATCAAGGCCATATTGACTATGTAGGCAGAAGCCCTCTCCTTTGCTCCTCTATTCTCTAAGATCTCCTTGGTCCGTCTACCTTTTTCTCAACAGATGTAGACATAGGATTATTGTGGTCATAGAGTTGCTTCACCCAACGCGGCAATGGCTTTTCCAGTAGGGTGATGTTAGGTTGGTGAACTTTTTCCTCACCATCTGAAGATGATGCTTCCTCCTCCTTAAGAATAGGGACAGGTCTCGGGACAGGTTCATAGTGGACTACTTTGCTTGATGATAAAGTGAAAGAACTTGCCTTCTCCTCCTCCATTGTATGCAGCTACTCCTTGAACACCACATCATGGCTCGCGATGATCTTCTTTGCCTCTTGGTCATATAATTTGTAAGCCTTCTACTCATCACTATAACCCAAGAAGATACATTTTCTGCTTTTTGGTTTTAACTTGTTTCTCTTCTCATCTGGAACATGTGCATAACATTCACATCCAAAAATTCTTAAATGTGAGACAGATGATTTCTCACCAGTGTAAGTCTCATGAGGTGTTTTTCCCTTGAGACCCTTTGTGTAGCTTCGATTTAGAATGTAGATTGCAGTATTAATAACTTCAGCCCAAAAATGGTTAGGCAATCCCTTACCCTTTAGTATGCATCTTGCCATCTCCACAATTGTGCGATTCTTGCGTTCCACAACACCATTCTGCTGAGGTTTATGAGGCATCGTCAATTGACACTTGACCCCTTTGCTCTTGCAAAAGTCTTCAAACTCCTTTGAGTTGAACTCACCACCACCATCTGTTCTAAATTTCTTCACACTTTTCCTTGTTTCATTTCCAAAAAGTTTTAGCCATCCTTTAAACTTACCAAAAGCTAGGTGGCGGCCCTGGCTGACTGCCTGCTAGCAGAAAGCTCCCCATGAGATACATCCAAGGCTGGGTGCTATACGACGAAGGATGCAACATGCTCCTCTCCACACGAGCTGCACCACCTCGCAAGACCAAAGGCAATGCTTTGGGGTTTCCAGGGGCTGCTGTGTACAACGCTTATAACCTTCCTTCTGCATCTGGGCAAGCCAACTTCCCACCGCCAAGTTTCCATGTGCCACTAGCCATAAGAAATACGATACCCTCCTCGGCCTCCAGCCATCCCATAGGCGATGCCAAAAGGTCCTCGGAACGGCTTCGTGATGCTATGCTCCACTAAGTGCCTGCTACATGATGACACCCAATCCATATCCTCTTGCATCAGTACTTGTCTGTCAATCCTGGCAGTGTACTCCAGGAACCGCGGTAGCTTCTTGGCGATTGCAGTGGCCGGCCATAGTCACTTAATGCTTGTCGACTAGGATAAAGTTCCCCAAATAAGCATCATAATAACAATAATAAAATGCCTAAATAGCCTAGTCATGCTTGGCATAGGTCAGATAACTCACATATGAGTTGTTTGGAATGCTAACACCCTCTCTTAGATCATGGGTGATCTGATACAATACAATGATACAATGATAAAGGCTTATCATAGTCCATACAACAAAGAACCACTACAGTAGTAGAACCATGGATGCCTAAGCGGTACGTGATCAAGCCACCACCAAGATGCCTTCGAGAGAACCTGATGTCAATGTTGATCGACTAGTTCTTGAAAATAGAGAAGAGTCATAACTGATTTCTATGGCCGTCAACAATGTCTCGTAGTAGCATACAAGACCATCTTGTTAAAAATGCCTTTGAACATATGTGACCATGGATTCTCCACCTTTGGCCAAGACCGCCAAAGTGTCCTCTCACACGAACTTGAACTAGAAGCCAATCCCACTCGCTGTCAAATAACAACCCATCATGAACCTAGATATCAATCCTAGCTCCAGGACTTGAATCTTCCAGACTTCGGTTGATGCGTTAAGAACGTCCCTCTTTGGAACTTATGCACCTATATACCTGTATAGATGACGCTCAACTACCCCATCTCACCACCCTCTTAGACTCCCTCTTTGGCACTGGAGAGTCATGCGGGATGACCGCATCACTTGGCCTAGAAAGTAGCAGAGGAAGGGGCAATCAAGCCCTTCCCTCGGTCTAAAGAAGTAGATCCTTGCCGCAACTTGGACTCCCCCTTGGCCGGAGGATTAGAGTCGGAGTCTGAGGAAGAGGATGACTCGCCGAAGGAGTCTGCATTGGGCCTTTGACTTCTTCTTCCTGTTACCCCTCTCAGAAGTTGTAAGGGCCTCACTGGAACCTCCATACTAAGATAGAAACATCCCATGTAAATGCAAAGATGTCTCGGGCTTAAGCAGCATTGAGAACATATGTGTGAAGTTCACAAGTGTAGATGATGTCCGCACCCTCAAAGCATTCGCCACTCCATAAAACTCCCGGGGGGGGGGGAGGGGGCACACATAGAGTACCGTTGCCATGAGATGTGCCTGAGGAAGGGCAGACTACATGTGTCAAAGCTTGTCCTGTACTTGTGTAACACGCAACAAAAAGGACTGAATGGTGTCCTTCGGCTCAAACTTCATCTGCTAAACCTATCCATAAAGGGTTACGGCACGCATGGGGACAGGTGCCTCGTACAATATCTGAAGCTTTAACCATATTTCTAGGGATGTTCTATAGGATGTAACCGTTGGTAGAACTTATTTAGAAATACATCAAAGCAATACAGAATACGCACAGCATCGTCCGAATCCCATGTAAGCATAGCTTCCTCATGGTTGGTCTCATCAAAATCGTTGGGAAGAGGAAAAGGATGTTGAGGCCTAGGAATAGCTCCACATACAATGTACCAAATCCACTTTTGCACAAACCAGGCATTCATCACAGCACTCCATGTAAGATAGTTAGGTCCATGTAACTTATCATTTGTAGAAGTGCACAGAGGAGCCATTGGGAGAGGATAAAAAGAGAAGATAGAAAATAGAAGATATACAGAGAGGGAATATAGCCAAACCAGCAACAAAGACTTCAGAAAATGAGAGTTCACATGTAGTGTAACTAAAAATGAAGATAAACTAGTCAAAAATTGCCAGAAATTGTTGACAGCGAGTTGAAAATGCTAGAAATGAAGCAATGCGGAGGTTGGGAGAGGGAGAGAGAGAGAGAGCTGCTGTTGCAATTTTCCTACCATTGATGATCAACCTAGTCATTGGAAATGGGTAAAGAGTTGCCACTAGTTGATTAGGAGGCCATTGGAGATAGTCGACAGCCCTTGTAGGCTTACTACAGGTAAGGGACAACAATTTGGGACTAGAGGGGCAAGTAACTACATGTGGGGCTCTTGTTGATGGTGGCTTGTAGACATTTAGGCATTTCTTGCAGGGTAGTAACAAAATTGAGAACTTTCTCACGAAAGAAGTCAGAGATTTCTCTCTCCTCTACAAGGAATCCCTTAGTACTTCTCAACCATTTTCAAGCCTTGGTGAAGAGCAATTGTATCTTTGCTACAGTAAACCCTAATTTATAGTAGAAATTAGGGTTTAACAGCCAGGTTGGATCCCATGCTCAGAAAATGAAGGCCTGGCACTTGAATTTAGTTGCCGAAGTTTGGGAAATTTCAAAGAATTCAAGAGGTTAGCCAGCCACAGTTGAATTTCGAGCTAGATTTGACTAGCCAAGGATCAATTGGAGGCCAATCTTGTGTTAGATCAAGAGATATTGAAAATTGAAGGAGATTGGAGCCAAATCTTAGCATACTTCATCCAATATTAATAGAAACTAAGAAACACTGCAAGGGTTGCTAGTTTTGGAGCCGATTGGGAGTCTACTATCCAAGATTAATTGGTAACATTTGAACTTTCAGTTTTTGTGAATTTTATGCTTGTTGTAGTTAGTATCATTACCACCCATTCTCAAGAGGATTGACTGATTTCATGGTTCCATTGATGGGTTACCATCAATTCCCTTGAATTGGTGGGCTTGTGGCACTTGATTGAAAATTAGAAGCATTGCTTTAGAAGTTTAGTGCTGAAATTGCATTAAAATGAGCATTATAGCAAGAATGTGTTCATACAATGAGATGGGATCAAGCAGTGATATCTCTCAGAGTTTAAAAAATTCACAGGCACTTAGCATGGGTAGCAGTCTGATAATGTTGGTGTAGACCAAAATGTGGGTCATTCTAGTTCTCTTGAAGTTGATGACTAGCAAGAGGAAGAGGAATTTGATGACCAATTTAAGGATCAGCTAAGGACAACTGCTGAAATGCTTGCATAATTAGCAAATGATCCTTGGTTTACGTGCTTGTTGAACTCCGCGAAGGAAGGCAACAAAGGCAAGAAGAGGAAATCAACTTCAAGAGCTTGGGACAGCAAGATGTACTGAAGAAGAGCCAATGTAGCAAGATGATGTTCCAAATGTGGGTAATGAGTATAAACAAATGATGCCATTGAGACAGTTGATGTATATGCAAGGCCAACTTGAAGTGGCAATCCAATGCTCTTTTCGACAGCAAGGCATGCATACCAATGCAGTTCTCCCGGGGTATTTTGGTGGTGGTTGGGTGTTTCAAGCAGTGGCTTGTGATGCTTAAGCCATGGAGGTGCAAGGACCCAATGAATTTGGTATGTAGCCACGTATGCATGGTATGCAAGGGCTAGTGTATTTGGGTAGGGCAAGTGGGATACAAAATCCTATATATAGTAATGTTAGCATGATGCGTGGGACACAAGGTAGCATGTTTGGCAATGCATATATGCAACACAGTGTTTGGGATTCATGGTATTAATATTGGTTATGCAAGTGCTCTATATAGTGTTGGTCATGAGGAAAATGCAACTAGTCACGCTTGGAATCCATGGGAACATGTATCTAGGTATGCTTTGTGTATGCAAATTCCCATGCACAGTCACATTGCAATGGTACAAAGTATGCAAACGTGTTTTGTAATGCATTTGGTGCTCCTAACATGTGAAGTACATAGGAAAGGCTAGTTAGTTGGATGCAATATTTCATGCTGGTTAACTTAGAATTGCAACAATGTGAAAGTTCCAAGGATCTTTGTGATCCAAAAGTAAAAGTGCCTTGAACTTAGTGTATGTTTTGGGGCAAGTGAATAGTTAAAGTTCTCATGTACTTCTTGGTGAAGTTTCAATATTGTTTCACTTATTGATAGATGCAAATGGATGGAGGAGGGTGACTTGGTAGATCATCCTTAGTGTTGCACTCTACCTCAACGAGCTTTGGTTGGAGCTGATAGTGGGTGGAGCTCTTTCAAGTTCAGGATAGTATAGGTCTAGAGTATTACATGATGCTCTAGGGGGAGGTTGCATCTTCACTCCCTGAGCGATGGACAGCTCAGTTATGTAGTGGATCTTGGATATACTTGGTTTGCATCTGTCTTCGTTATTGTGAGTTGGGTACGTGTCACTCGTGTATCTTGCACAAACCAAGCCTTCACGATAGGCATAGGATACTCTTTAGTAGAGCATTGACTCTGATACCATGTGAAGATATGCTAGGTTTTTCATTGAGAAAACATAGAATGTACAAACATGACTGAAACACAATAATTTAGACAAAAGTTTTTCAAAACTCGGAATAAGGAAGAGTGAAGATGAAACTGGATAAATAATGGGTGCTGAATAAAGAATGAATGTACGTAGTGCTCAAAGTCAGGGCAATCAACAATCGATGTTGTGGGAGCGGGCTGAGGGAGGTGTCGGAGTGCATCATTCTATGGAGATGGATCCTGAGTGCAGTAACCACAAGTTGAGCAGAGATGAATACCAAGCAAGGCAGCTCTAGAATGAAGCACACATAGCAGTGGATAGCCTACAGAAGCTGGACAACAGATATGCCTTCATGAACAGCAAAAACAGCAGTCTTCCACACGTGTATGATCGTGGCAGCAGCTGGAGAGTGTTGGACAGGTGCTGAAGCAGTCATGGAGGCTGAAGGAGATGATGGTAGCAACCTGAGTATTGACTGGAAGACTAATGAACCGAGATGCAAGTGGCTTAGCACATTCTCTATTCATAGAGGTGGAACAAACGAAAGTGTATGGGTTAGCTTGTGGGACACTTGAAGAGTCCATCTTCTTCCCTGGCACCTGCTTTTGTTTGTGAAGCTTTCCTGAGTGATAAGAAAGGCTCTTATTCGATGAGAAAGCTGGTGGAACACTTGAAGCAATCTTGTGCATTTGAGTTTTGAAGCAGTTTAATGAGCTTTGGGAAAGGTTTAATGTTAATACACCTTCTTTAGTTTAACATCATGAGAGGTGTTATTGAATGCCAATTATTTGTGGAGATGGGAAATATGAAGACAAATATGAAGAACCTTTTCTCAAGGAAAAGGCCAATCTTTTCTTTATGTGGAGAGGGGAAATAAATTTTGTTAACTAAAGCTCTAATTAACCTAATCCCAAAGGTAGGTTATCACCAGTGATGTTTCATAGGAACCCGTTTTATACAGGTTTGAATGTGTGAACCATTTTCAACCTTTCTTACTTATGAGACACATTCTTCTAACATTTATATTCTTTTAAAGAGGGGAAAATTGGACTTTACGCATGTCCAAAGTAACAAGTTGTTGACTTAAGGGTTCAAAAATAATTGATTAGCCCAGCTCTTCTGTATTCATGCGATCTGGATTCCTAGTAAGGATGAGAATTTATTGATGAATTCCAGATTTTATTACACACAAATTTTAGGTCTCTATTTGTTCAAAACTAAGCATCTTCTCTGATGATTACAAATTTCTGGAACAAAATAGGACCTTTTTAATTCTTTGAAAGAAACTCTTGTGATGTTGCCCGACTCTAGAAGGGCAACAACAATCTTCTCTCTGTTAAATGAACCTGGTTACTGCTGAGAAGTATGCCATTCACATCAATAACTAGTTTTTAATCAACAGTTCCCTAACACTGCAGGCAGTGGAGGAAGGATCAATTTCTGGTCCACGCATTCTTTTCAGTGGGTTGGCCCTCTCACAGACGGGTGGTCATGGGGATCTCCGTATGCCATGGGAAGATAAGATATGTGGATGCGGTTGTGCAAGAGGCTCAATTAATCTTGGCCGTATTTGTGATGGAGTGTCAGAGGTGCGAAGAGCGGCCCGAGATGAGCTGCGGAAAGGTGCTCATCAATTAAAAATCATGGCATCTGGAGGTGTATCTTCCCCAACTGATCGTTTGAGTAATTTACAGGTAGGTCAAGTGTACTTGGTCTACTCCCTGATGGGAGATGGCCCAGATTGATGGAAGGTGGGTCAACAGCTGAAGGAAAATTGTGAACAGTTTTTTTAGCTGAAATGTTGCTTGATGTTCTTGCAGTTTTCTGCTGAAGAGATATCTGCAGTTGTAGAAGAGGCTACTAATGTTGGAACATATGTTTGTGCCCATGCATACACTGCACCTGCTATAAAACGAGTTTTGAACTTGGGTGTTCGGAGCATTGAGCATGGCAATGTAAGCTGTACTTATATTGGTCCATGTTATATTGTCTGGAAATAGTTGGCCCTCTCTTTGAGAATGATGCAATCATTTAATTGGAAGTTTGCATGTAGTTTCTGGATGGTGAATGTCTGGAGTTGATGAAGAGTAAAAATGCTTTTCTTGTTCCAACTCTTGTAACCTATGATCGAATCTCACGAAATGGAGAGGCTGCTGGCATGTCCAAGGAAACAGTGAACAAGGTAAATTTCTGGGCATCTTACTGTTCATGCTCGATTAGCCTTACAGTTTCTAGCACTTTAGAATTGTATGTCACAGTTGCCTGCTTTTGTGAATAGCTATTACAATCTACTTGAGATTACACTTAGGCCAATATTTTTGTAGGTAGGGGACCTCCTAACTCGTGGGCTAGAAGCATTAGCATTGGCTGATGAAAAAGGTGTTAATATCTGCTTCGGAACAGACCTTCTCGGGGACATGCAGGATTATCAACTCGAAGAATTTGAACTAAGGTCTAGGGTTCAAACAGGGGCATCTATATTGAGGTCTGCCACTTCAACATGTGCTAAGCTCTTTGATATGGAGGGTAAAATAGGGGTTATTGCAGAAGGTGCATTTGGAGATCTGCTTGTTTTGGAGAAAAATCCAGTAAGCAACATCCTTACTATGCTGAGTCCTGATAATGTAGCCATGGTTCTGAAGGAGGGTGAAATTGTGAGCTCCAAGAAACTTTTCCCAAGGCTTCTGGATAGTGGCTGTGTTATCAAACAGTTTGATGAAGATAGATGTAAATTTAGGTAGGCATATATCCAGGTTCACATTCTTAACACACTAATTTTGCACCCTTGATGGGATCTATTGGGATGTATACAGATAGTCTTCCTTACTGGTGCAATTTAGGTTTGGAGCATTTGTGAGATGCAGTTATTCAAGTTCTATGTTTGGGCAGATGGGATGTGTATTGTGATCAGGGTCATGAGACTTGATAGCTACTTCAACATTTCAGCTAGTCAAAAATCTATGTGCAAGTCCAAACATATATGCAGACATATAAATGATATATCTGGTCGCTGGAGCTTCTCATATGTCATTTCAGCTCCTTGACTGAACACACTTTATGAAATTACCATAAATGTCAATAACTCAACTTTGAGGTTGAGAATTGGAATCCCTAGATTGCCATAGGGAGTGACTCCTATGTTTTCCTTAGTGGCTCTAGTCCTCCCTAATGGAAGTCCTTTACACTTAGTTTATTTCTTGGTCATGTTGAGAATCCAGGTTACGAAAGCCTGGGAATATTAAACAACAGCTTGCTACAGCCAGGGATGAAAAGACAACTGTATGATCTACTGGTATGAGAAAAATGTATTATTGGAACCTTAACAGCAACAAGGAAATCGCCCTCCTTTAGCAAATGATGCCAGCAAGGGGGGCCATCCACTTCCTGTGCGTGCCTCTCGCTTCCTGCATGCGCCGGTCCTGGCCTGTGACGCTGCTACCTGCGCCTGTGCCAGGTGCCTGTCCACCCAGCTTCCCCAGTGGTTGCCATAGCCAGGCCATCCTCTTGCTACCTGCGCCTGCGCCAGGTGCCCCTCCACCCAGCTCTGCCCATCCCCAGCTCTCGCCAGCGCCAGCAGATGCCCCGCTTGTCCTCCAATCTTGTGCGCTGCTGCCCACCAGTTTGACAGTGCCACCCACCAATCTAGCACAACGTACCAACATAGCGAAGACGGTTGCTCCCTCCGTCTGCAGCAACAGCTTGCCCCCCCCCCCCCCCCCCGGCAGTATCACAGCAACTAGCTCGGTAGGTCCTCAGTAGTGACGTGCAATGGAAACCTCTGGTCAGACGCCAGTGCATTCTGCGAGTGCCCTGAGTCCCCATTCAAACACCTTGTGCGTCGTCCTTTCTGAGGAACAACTCTCATCCGTCCATGCCACAGAGTTGGAACTGAAAGAAACAACAATCTTTGGACAGGTCGTAGGACACTCTCCATCTAGGGCCGAGCTTTGGGATTGGCTTCACTCCATGCTACGCATTGGCATAGCGCAAATTGCGGAGGCAATTCTCATGGGTAAGGAGATCTTCATGGTCCAACTCACCTCCGCGTATGCAGCCCGTGAGCTAGTGGATAGCTCACCTTATGCCTCCACGAAAGGGATCATCTATATGGTTCCCTGGTATAATGGCTTCACAATGAAGGACTTCGCGCTCCACAACATGTTTCCTAGATACCTGGTCACTCTTCTATTCCCCGGATTGGCGGTTGAGTATCATTAGTTAGTGTAGGACTTCGGAAGGCTTTTCGGCACAGTACCTCCTCCCTCCGTGGATGCAATCAGCCGCAAGAGTCCCAAAGGTACGGGTGGCTGTGGAAGATACAAAGAACATACCTAAGTTTCTTAAGATTGAGGTAGGCAAACACTCTTTTAGGCAACAGGTTATTGTGACAAGGCAGCCTGGTTAGTGCTTGCAATGCCATGACTTTGGGTATCAGGCAGCAGATTGCACACGTTTCGGAGCCAAGGCGGCTCAGCTGTTGGCAGACTCGAAGGTGGATGTTGACAGTTTTACATGGGTCCAACGACGACAAAGAGGGAGACGGCAAGGGAGGCGTCAACCAGCCCCTCAGACAGACACAATGGCAAAGAGCAGAAGGGTGGACGACGGGCCCCCGTTAGAGCACCCCACAGCAGCCCCCCGCCCGTCCCACGTGGCAGGATCACACACCTCCACCCCCACCTCCCACTGAACAGTCACAACCCACTCCACCCGAGATTCCCCAACCCCCCAGTCCACCCCCACTTCATGGATTTCTCTCCGACCCTATCCCACAGTCCCCCCCTTCTGGGGCCACTCGGCCCCCCTCACACCCACCACATACTTCCGATCACCCCACCATCCCTCACTCTTCCTCTTCCCCACCATCTCCCCCACTGACCAACCCCCCTCACCTAGTACATGTGTCTTCCCTCCCCACCCCCCCCCCCCCTTTCCACAGGGGGTGACAAGCCTCACACGCCCATATCTTCTTCTTGCCAGCAGCCCAAGCCTCCCCACCATCTCCCCCACCGACCAGCCCCCCTGATCCTCACCTAGTACATGTGTCTCCCCCAACCCATTCCCCCCCCCCCCCCTTCCCTTTTCCCACACAGCCACTAGGTCATCTGGCCGAACCACTCGTCACACTTTTCCTTGACAAGTGCAGTTGCTCCCATAGGAGTTTTTCCGCAGTGGTCCATGATCCTATTTGAGAGTTGCAGAGCACGGTGAGTTTCCACTCCCTCTGGAGGTGGAGATCTTCGTGGTCGGCAAGTTAAGGAGCGGCAAGGTCCATTTACTAGTACCACCGGATGGACCAAACTATGCTTCCTTCTTTCAGACCTCTCATTCAGGAGATTGGACTATGACACAAGTAGAGGAGGAAGTGAGGGTTCAGGTTGCAGACCATATCTCCCAGTGGATGGGTGAAGGAGAGCTAGCACTCTTTTCCCAACAGTGGCGAGGGTGCATGATGGACATTAACTGGTGGGCTAGAGCCGAGGTCCCACATCTGAGCATTATTTTTCTAGCTCCTACCCAATGGAGCTCTTCGATGGATGTGATCAAGTGGCCCCTCTCACAGGCTGCCCGCTTCTACCAATGCACAGTTACGTCTCTCAACCTCTGGCTAATAGACACCGTGATTGTACCGCCTGAAGCATCTAGCATCCCCATGGTCCACTCGAGAGCCACCATGGGGAAATGGAGTTCACCCTACAGGCTTGCGGCCAAGCTCATTTGCATGCCCCATAGCTCTTATTCTCCATCAACAACTTCCATACTGAACTGTTCGGTCAGTCATAGGTTTCCCCATGAGTCTACACCTAGCATCCTAGAACGTGAACAACCTACACTATAGTGGGGCACGTGGTTCTAGGAAATTGATTGTTCGGCAGGAGCTATAGCCTGCCCTTGTCGGACGGATCGGCATCTTACTTCTTCAGGAGCATAAGCTCACCCCCTCCCAAGCCCATCGGGTGGGGAAGGTACGTCCAAGCAGCTCACACACCTATTGGGAATACTCCATCAGTGCCCACAACAGGAGTGGAGGTGTATGCACCTCTATTGGCCCGAGCCTTACTGCGTGTGTGCAAGACCATGGGGTGATTGTGGTAGGGAGGGTCCTATGGATCAGATTGGATTTAGGGGACTCATGCCTTGGAGTCCTCAATGTTTATGCTCCTACTAAGGTTAGGGCACGTAGCAGGTTTTGGATGGAGATTGCAGCAGGACTTCCAAAGGTGGACTCTTGAATTGTTGGAGGAGACTTCAACAACTTGGAGGCCTTAAAGGACTAGCAGGGCGGAGGTAGAGATTACCAGGGTATGGCAGGGGAGGAGCAAGAGGCATGGGAGGTCTTCCTCCTCACAGTAGGAGCACATGATGCTTGGCGGGACCCAGCTTTTCACAGGAGGGAGAATAGGTGGCTAGGCAGAGCTCTTTTGGAGCGACTGGACCAGTTCTATGTGGGAGAGTGGGGGTGCTCTTGTAGGCAACAAGTTTGGGATTGCATTCCTTCCCTTGTCACTTAGGAGATGGGACGCTCCCTCCTAGACCCCTTCACAGAGAAGGAGCTAGCTAGGGCCTTCCATGCACAGGATGGGCAAAAATGCTCAGGAGAGGATGGTCTTTCTAAGGCCTTTTTCACTACTTATTGGGAGGTGGTGAGGGATCACCTACTACTAGCCTTTCAGGGGACTTTCAGCTCAGGACGGATGTGAGGGAGTTTATCGACAGGTCTTGTCAATCTCCTCGCCGAAGGGGGAGAACGCCGGCTAGAGCTATCCCAATGGAGACCAATCACCTTGTTGTCAATGGCCTATAAGGCAATGACCAAGATGATCTGTAGTCGACTCTGCCCCGTGCTTCGAGACATCATTCATGACACTTAGACAAGTTTTGTCCATGATAGGACCATCCTAGACAATGTCTTCACTTTCTTTGAGGCGACTGAGTGGGCTCAACACAGTGGTCAAGGATTGGTAGTACTCCCAGTTTTTGAGAAGGCCTATGACAGGGTTGATTGGGACTTCTTAGATGGCACCATGGCGAGGTTGGGCTTCCCCTAGGCATGGATCAATGGGGTTGTTGCACTTTACAGATCAGCCACTAGCAAGGTTCTCATTGGTGGCAAGAGGGGGGACGAGTTTCGGCTAGAGAGATCTGTCTAGCAAGGTTGCCCTCTTGCCCCATATCTTTTTTTACTCTTTGCAGAGGCGATATCCTCCTCCTTCCGCTCACGTGTGAGCAGGCTACATGGCCTTTGACTTCCGATGAGGGGGAAGATTGAACTGTTGGACTTAAAAGTATGCACATGATACAGCTCTTTATGTAGAGGATGATGAGCTGGTATTGAAGAGAGTGAGACT